>NC_092569.1:30689667-30997167 GCF_037975245.1 Apostichopus japonicus | reverse complement strand
CTAACGTAACTCCCGGCATTCATTGTAGGTTAGATTTCTTTCTTCTCCTAATGAACTTCTAGTATTGCAAACATGGCATTACCTTATATCCCAGTATCCAATCCGACGATTCTATGGTTAATCCAAGCCTATGCATTCTGAAAACAAAGGCAACGGCTACTGGAAATTCAATAATGATCTTCTAAATGATCATAATTTTGTTACCCTCATTTATAATCTTTATTAGTGAAATCCTGTCCAACATTGCATTTCCGAACCCATCTTTACGATGGGAGTACGTTAAATAGTGTATTAAAAGAAATAGTACGGTTTTCGCTAAAGACAAGGCCAAAATGCGCAGTCAGAAGAAAGGTGAGCTTCTTTCAAATATTTCTACTTAAGAACAACAGCTGTATATTTCCGACACCGCTGTTATCCGCTCACAACTTGAGCTTCTAATTCAAGAGCTTCTAGGATTTTATAATTAGGAGCTATAAGGCACAATCGTTAGATCTAGGTCCAGATGGGTTGAGAAGGGGGGAGTAAAATACCAAGTACTTTTTTGGCTTAAAACCAATCGTTCAATTCGGAAACTTCAGAAGAATAACGGCTGTGTTTTGACTGAAAAACACGAGATATTGAAATAAATGAAAGGTTTTATTCCTCTCTTTATGAAAGTGCGGTCACAAGCTTGGCCAGAGCTTCCTTGGAAATCTTCTAAACAAATCTCTTAGTGTTGAAGATTCTGAATTATGTAAAGATGCTCTTTCCCTAAATGAATGTAAACAATACCTTTTCTCGTTGGTAAATGACAAAGCCCCAGGCTCTGATGGTCTGTCTATTAACTTTTATAAGAAATTTTGGCCAGCGATCGGTCAAACTTTGTTAGACGCATTTAACTATAGTTACCTCAATGGAACTTTGTGGAAGTATCAGTCAAGAAGTACTGTTACTCTTATTTTAAAAGCCGGAAAGGATTCTGAAAGCCTTAAAAATGACCGTCCTATCACATTTCTGAAAACCATATGCGTAGGAGCCAAATTTGATTTGGGGGAGGGGGCCCGAAAAATTCTTAGCATATTGCCCGAATTTTCACAAAAATATTTGGTCGGGTGGGGGGGAGCAGCCCCAAACCCCGCCTCCTACGCCTATGCTGAAGACCGACATCCTGAATACTATTCAAAGTCGTTATACATAAAGTAATCGGTCTTCAAAGCGGTTTAATTATATTCCAATATTAATTATATTTCAAAAACGTTGAGGATTTTCTGTCAGATTCACATTTACACCGGTCGTATTTCCATATCAATTAATGAAACTGTATGGGAATATTTTTAGCACTTTACCAGAGCCATTTTCAATACCTCTTATCCCTCACGCATCCTCGTACGAGAGGAAGTTTAAAACAATGTATACAACGTTCCGACAATGTTAACTAATTGATTGAAAATGATTGAAATATATATGACGGATATTGCTAAAATATAGGTGGAAAAATGTCTTTGGATAATCGTTTATCAATTCCACAAATAAATATTTCATAGAGTATATGATGTGAAGGTTCTTCTCCGATCCATATACCCTCAGGAATCGATTACAGGGAGCTCTTCAAATTGTGTATTGTTTTAGAACTTTAACAGAACCATTTCAAATATCCCATATTCCTAATGTATCTCAATCCAACACATCACTGTACAAATTTATTATAAAAACAAAGGTGGCGTATACAACACTTGAAATCAAAACATCTTTATTCACATATATGTGATTGGTTATTGTCAAATATCCATGAATATTTATTTGTATATCCTATTTTCGGTGAAAATCGATATGTCCGATTACAGGAATTGAATTGCTAGCAGTATGGGACGCCGTATATTGTATTACCAAATTTCTACCAATACTTCAAAGTGATCTTTGTTGTGTTAGAGGGTGTGTCATTGCACACACACAAGCAGGTAGAAATATTCTAAACGTCTTTGGAATGGTATTTATTTATATTGATCGAGAAGTTTTTCAGCAACAATAATGGTAAGGACTTTCATTGGCTACTTTGTACAAAAAACCTAGACGGAATGGGAGAAAATCATGAAGATCACGAGAGAAATTTAATAATATTCCGACAATGAGTTATAATTAGCGAATTAACTTAAATAATGATTGAAATGTGTTTGAATGAACGCTTCTCATTAATAATAAGTATGAGGTGATAGCTCTACTCCAACATGTCATTAACAGCGCCTTCTTACTTGTTGTAGTATTACAATTAGAGATAATAAAGACATATGTTTGTAAAATTTTGACCAAATCATCATGTACTATACACCCATCGATACCATGCAGTGTATCTCACGGCATATATGCGAGTACAACCATTTGGTTGTATCTTACTACCAGTAAACATTTTAACCGAGTGTCAAACATTTTGTCTGACACAGTAAAATGTAATGTGATCTCTTTTATTAGGCTTATATAATACTTCACTCTCATCCTCTCTCACCACGTTCCGAATACAATCCTGTAATTACAACTAGGTGATATACCTTTACAAGGTTATGTGAGGAAGGGGGTATGCAAGTGAATTAACACAAGAAGTATGGACTCCGATTTCTTGGCACAGATGATAACGTCTGGCAATATGCCTTTGTATCATTGTAGTAAAGAATCCAGCCATGATTCGTCATCATTCAAGATGTATTTCCTTGAGATGTCATCATATCGAACACGTGGAACAGTGCTACGTGGCTCAATCACGTGATATCATACGATTTATACGTCCATCGGATTCCGTTAAGTATCGTGAGTTGCCAGCCACGTTGTTTATCATATAGTAGCTTGTACATACCAGCAAGGAAAATAGAAGGCATTACCATGTAAATGATTGTGTAACGTTAAAGCAGTTAAGGTACTTTGAAATCATTATGCGTATGAAATGGGTAGTTCCTGGTTATGATCATTTACAGTGAATTGCATCATTTCAACAGTTTACTGCATGAGTGATATTGTAACAAATAATATAATAATATGTGAAAAACCAGCCGATACTCAAACTTAGCACAGTAAGTACTGGTACCACCTGTAACACATGTTACCGTGTTACGAACACAAAGTAAAGATTAATGATGCACGGTTGTGGGACATGAACAGTAGTAACATGTACGGTACTAGATATGTGTTTGAAGTAAAGTAGGTACTGTAGCGTTTGATTCCAGTTCACAACTCTCTTTAAATAACGTCAAATCGTCATTCCGAGAACGAAGAAATGCAATGTTCCGGTATACCCATAGGCTTCCTGATAGCATAAAACGACTAGATACGACTTCATTTTCGAATCGCGTGAACTCGCACCCAATGGTTGGCACAGCAACTACAGTTATGTCCCACAACCGTTTATCAATAATTATCAGCAATTACTACTTTGTGTTCACAACATTTGTTACAAGATATGAATAGTAGTTAATGTACGAGCCATAAATATCGGGTGGAAAAGCAATATTATTGTTGTTGTTTTAACCAAATTATTGATAATTTTTAACACCCCAGTAAATAAGAACAAAACCACATCGTTCAATAAAAATTCTCTATTCCTTGAAAAGCCAGCAAAAATAACTATTCCTGTGACTCGTCTAATATCCGAAAGGTGCTGTTTGATATCGATATCTCACTATTCCGAGCGATTTGGTGTTAAAATATGTTAATACGTTGAGAGCGTCTTTTGCATGCATGATGTCCCATATCAGCAAAGGACGAACAAACACGGTTCTCAGTGCTTATCATTTGCAGTTCCATATTCGACTTAATATATGTTATTTCGTAAACATATGTGGTAAGCTTTAGATAATGAAAATATAGTAATTTAATCCAGTAATGGTCAAAATACTGATAATTTGACATTTATTGTGTGAGATGTAAACAACCGTTCTTATCCTTTTCTTGTGGTTGAATCGCGAGTTCTTAAACTCTAACTAACAATCCGAGATACAGGAGCTTCTAAGTAACAAAGCACATATTTATCCTGTAATAATAATGACACTTACATTATATACAGATGTCGATATGTGACACACTAGATTGCATGACACAGATTATGGATCTTAAATGTGACCGACTGATAAATAACGTGGTGTAATTGGACATCCGTACGTATGAAGGTCCCTCCTTGGGTAACGGATTCTCGTTCATTACTTATGTCACTCTTTCAGAAGGTCAGCAAGTATCTCCTTTATTTCGTGCACCCATTTATCTCTGTTTCATTTTGGATCAATGGCAGAACTTCGAAGCAAATGTATTTTCGTCTTTGCGGTGTTGCTGCTTTTAAACTCAAATTGTTTTCGGGTAAGTCTCTAAAATATTAATAAAATGAAATTAATTTCTTCAAAGTAAAATTGAATTGATTTGTTTTACTTGTATACTTTTTTCACTGATTTACAATTTGGAATTCAGTATTTCATTAACTTCAGATTAAAAATTTACCTTTTTTTCTACATATAATATACAACAACGGTCTACCTGCGCTGACTTACCCCGAGTATTTGTAGAAATATTACGATTCGTGAGCTTTCCGCTCTATTCAAATCTAACTTTTTTGAAACTTAGATATTTTTTATTGGAATGTTTTGCATTATCGAGCATTATTCTGCACACAATGATCTCTCTATATTACTTTATTCCATTTATTATCTTGCACTTATATTTTCTTCTGATAGCCCCATTATTCGTATTGTCCATTCTGTATCATTGTTGATACACAACTATGAATTACATCGATGATTTTTTTGAGAACCAAACAAACACGTAAATGGAAAATCTACAACATTATTTAACTACGTAGTACACTACATTTTACATGTCTTTTTTAGAGACCAAACTACTTAAAATTAACACGAATCCCTTGGATTAGAACTTTGAAACATACAAAAACACATGCATAATGAAATGTCTTAATGTATAACTTAAATATGTCTCAAATTCACACAATTCTGTTTTTAAAACAACAAGTTTCTCGTCCATCTTGAGTGAAAGACTAAACGGTCTTGGAACGAGAGCATAAGGGTTTCTAAACCCTACATATGATGAAGTATCCATTAACCTATGCTAAGAAAAATAACGTTATGATAACTTGTGAAATAATGATATGTTTATCAAGAAAATATAGCATGAAGTGTAAAATCCGCAAATTAACTATTTTTTTTTTTAAACGAGCTAAGAAAACCTCAGTATTGTAACAGTTCATCTGAGAGCAATAAAAACACTTTAAAATTGTTTTTTTTTCACGAAATTGTAAATATGTTTAGTAATACAATTTATAACTGACAACGACTTAAATATTTGCTCGCTGGGTAGGTATCTGTAAATCATTATACAATTAACGCATTCATGCAACACACTTTTCAATACAGGCAAGAACGTACGAATATATATATATATATAGATCAGTTCATCATATAAATACCCAAAAGGAAATAGAATGTATCTTAAAATGATCAACAATTATTTGCCAAACATCCCCAAAACACCTTATATTTGTTTCAGGTAATTTGGCAACCAATAACTAAAATCAAATTATCACCGTTTTATACTAGCATTATACTGAAATATCGTCTCCATTAGTGTACAACAAGTTTATCTTCATAATTCTGTATTTCATATTGAAACTTATTTTTCATGACCAAGCAATGTCAATGGTAATATTCCTTCTTAAAACGTATTAACCTCCTAATTTCAATCGATCCCCTTACTATTTTGCGGGTTAAGGTAACACTGTATGTTCTCCAATGATTTGTTTTCCCTCTGGCGGTCATAGCATCGTATTACACATGTATCTGTTAAAAATGTATTGGATTCGGGCATGTGCGTTTACCATAGGAATGATGTTTAACGCATGTCAATGTAATAATCATCAATTAAATGTGAATATTTAAATAGTCGACATACATGTAAGAATTTTGCACGAAACTTTCCTTTAAGAATACAAATAGAGTACGACAATTAAAGACTAAATGTTATGAAAAGTGATAGGAAATAAAGTATAAATAAAAAAAAATCAATGTGAAAAGTTTTTAGTTTTGAAATTGTGACTGTAGCATCAGAAAGTGCGTCTACTAACCGGCAATAAGAAAGAAAGATTCATGCTAAGAAAGTTTTTTTTTTTTAAAGTTTTACCAAAACAATATCAAGAAAGAGTAGAACAGTAACACTTGTTCATTAAATTTTCTCAATCATCCCAGACAAAAACATAAATAAATGTATATATCTTCTCGCTGTGCGTTTCCGTTGTAAAGTTCCTCATTTTTTTTAAAAGAACAAAAACTGTAGAAATGTTGTCATTTATGATTCAGAGCTATTTTCCCACGTTGTCGACAACACAGGCTTGAAGCCATCATATCCTCGTTTCTTCATGCAAAGTCTTTAATTAAAACCATTGAAAACTTTACCATACAACACGTAATCACGTAGACAAGAACGGCTGTTATTCAAAATCGTGTTGTTTTGAGGGAATCTAGAGGATGTTGATTGTCAAGAAATTTCAAAATGGATATAGCTTTACAGAAACTCTAAAAATTGTTTTAAAATTGTTTTACAGTCATATTTGAAATTTGATGTGACTGTTGAACAGTTACCTATCATTTTCTTTAGAGTTAACAGATATCGTTTACTTAGGCATTTACATATTTTTTGTAACTACTTTGACAAAAATATTTTTTTGAAGAAGAATTTTGCACGACTCGTATATTATTAGCTTCTATCTCCCACATGTAAGCCATGTAAGAGTTGTCCTGAACCAATGCACAAATAAAATACTGACTAATTTGTATATTTTATATTCAATAGGATAAATGTGATGTTTTACTGAATTCGACGGATCGGGCATTTATGCAATATATCCGAATTATATCCTCCTTGAACGTTACATATAACTTTCTTTCATACAAAGCTTTGCGCACAGGCGTCAAATGACACTTCCTTTTATATCAGGAGAAGAAAAGAAAGATATGTGTCGTTATGATAATATGTGTTATCCTTGATTTAGAATACTTCAGAGAATTACGCTAACGAAAGGTAAAAAACAAATATTCATGCACGTTTTGTTATGAACAAGGATGTGTTTTCATGGGAGCTGGGATCACGGGGATGTTGTGTGGCTTTCAAGAATGGTGTTCTTTCTTAAATAGATACAGTAAACGTGTAGTTGCCGAAAGAGTATCCATTTTTGCTGATGTGCTCAAAGGGTAATCTAAACAGTTCTCGATATGGAAACGCTAACTTGTCTTTTGCTATACATGTGGTTATTTTGATTGAGCGTCAATCGACATACAAGTGTTAGGCTTTGACAAACATTTTCTACTCCGATCTTAAAGTTTGTTTTTTTCATTGATAAAAATATAAAATATAACTTTAACCATGTTTTCGTAGGTTACAGATAACTCTGCATAATGTAAGTACATTGAAAGCCTAAGTTATTGCATACGTTCTGAGTACAATATTTCTAAAAAATATCGACATATTTTCTATGATAAAGCAAAAGTTGTTGTCGCAAAAAGCTGTTGTAGCAGTTTTAGCTTTCAGGCGAACTAATGTTGACTTCAGTAGCTGCGACGTTAAACGTAAACGTGTTTTGTGATGTTAGAGACAAAAAAAAATCTATTGTGTTGTTATGCTTGTACAAGTCAATCAAGTGGCTTTGACATATCGAAACAAACAATGTTCTTTTTTCCAGCGGATGAATTTTCAATTAATATGCATTTGTTGGCTCTTTTTTGGGACATATCCTCAATACTTGGCTATGTTCAAGCTTTTGAGGGTAAATTGCACGTTGTCCCAGTGTATAAGTACCTCACTAGCATAATATATCCACTTTCCCGCTATAGATAATTGCACTTAGCTTACTATACGAACAACACTAGGAGATCAAATTTTTACGAATCATGAATTTTCTTCATTTCTTTTCAAAAAGGACAGAATAAAGTGTTCCATTGTGAAAATAGAATACAATTTGATGAATATTGTATCTAGAGTACGTTTGCACATTGTTCGAATTTCGGCAATAATTTCAGTTGTTTTTGTTTAAGTTCCCAAACAGAAAATGTTGAATTCTTGAAATGCATCGTTTCTGCATATAAAACTTTTAGTGTTGTTAATAGGCTACGGAAGCGTATTAGAGACACGAACACATTGCAAAACGTCAGTCATAAATCTTAAAACAACCGTTTTAAGATATGCTCTTAGTATGCGAAAAGGTAAAAAGGTGAAAATTACCACTTTTGGTCAATAATATGCAACTTGGGTGCGTGCCAAACAACTTTGGTTGGTCATCAAAGTTTCTCTTTATTGATAAAAGCCTTATTATATCAACTATGTTTTTTTTTTTTATAATTCACAATACACATGCAATGAACAACATTCATTACTGCAAAAAGAATATCACACGGGAAAAATGTACAGTCGGGGACATGTTTTTTTAAGGACGTAGGTAAGGTTTTAATTTGTTTTCAATCCATAGATAACGCTGATGTTGTACTCTTAATTTTCTTTCAATAACATATTGTAGGTTTTTTTTCTCGCTTTCTCAGATAATGTGTCATTCACATTTCGATTAGCATAATGCACAGGGAATGATCACTTTCATCTGTTTATCGTAGTTATGATCGTTTAATTAAGTTAGTGTATAGTGACCTATGATTGTTTTATGTATATTGGCGAGAATAAGAAGAATTAAAAGACATGGAAACGGATATATAATCTTATTTCTGAAACAATTAATGTTACTCTATAAAACCTATTTTTAATCTTAGCTATACTTATAAGCAGTAAAATGAATGATAAATAAATATTAAGATTGCGAAACATTCAGCTAGTGCATAGAATATGAAATTTTCTTTTCGTTGTTATCACCTTTTACTATAATAAGTTCAAAATAGTTCATTTATTTGAATCAAATGCGAAATCAGATTTTATTTTAATGAGCTCTAAAATTCTGTACTGTATATTTAAGCTTAAAATAATAGGACCTGTTAAAGTAAAGGTGTAATAGATCGGCATATGTCCTGCATATTGTGATATATTGACCTTCGTACAACCTTCTTAACTCGATATTGTTTCTTTCGGATGTACTTTACCTAATCGTACATTCCCTTTAATGTTTGTTACCTCAGATATCTTCAAGCACAAGAGTCAACGATTCAAGTAAGTTTTCGTTCTGTAAGAGTAACGATTTATATAAACTACCGAGAACTAACCAATTAACCGAAATTTGTTATCTAAATAATAGTTCGGAAAAAAGTTTAATTTAGAAAGGAACCATCTAGATGTACTTCATATTTGGTAATTTCTCCTATTTCAATTCGTAAGATAAATTATGATTTACAGCTCTCAATTATTTCCTTGTACTGTGTTTTCAAGTATTTTTAGCGCTGATTGGTGTTAATTAAAACAAAAAGAAGACAAGTCTTTAGTCAAAATTTTTATTTCAAGCAATAAAGACAGTTCCAAATTATTTATATTCATACTTGTTCGTCATTTGTGTAAAGTAAGTTGGCCTGACGTTTCGATCCTAGCAGAATATTCTTCAGAATGTAAATATGAAATAACAATAACAGAAGGGACAAAACCCGCACTTTGTTTAGACTTTACATACTGTAAGCTCGTTCAATAATTTGGCACTTTCAAATCTCAGGTCAGTGCTGATGAACTTTGGATTGTTGTCAGGTGAAAATAGGGTCAAATCATACCCTCATGACGAGGAAAGCTTTCACTCGCCACAGAGTCACGGTAGTTCTTTGCGTTAGATTTTCATTTCAAATTAAATATACTTGCTTATATTAGCCTCCATGAATATTAGCCTAAAATGATTGAATACATTTTCTGACGGTTCATATTAATTACCACGTCATGTTTACTGTGTAGTTTAAATTAAACTATTGCGATGTAGCCATATATTATATTTCTCTTGAAATAATTCTTTACATATGAAAGTGTATCTGCAACAGTTTGTACGATTTGTTCTCATCTTCTTCTTTACATTATCTTGGTGCTAGACTTGCAGTATTTTCTATTCCAAACTCCGGAGTATCCAAGGGATTGTCATGAGGTACTTAACCAATGCTCTTCTACCAACGCCAAATCCGGTGTTTACCTGATTAAACCTGACCATTATCCGGAACCATTTCAGACATATTGTGATCATAACACTACATCTGGAGGTTGGACAGTAAGTAATACATTTCAAGACATAAACACTTACAAACACAGACGTTACTCTCGAAGACACACTTCATAGGACACGTTAGAATTTTTAGTCAATATTAGTTTTACAGTGTGTCGGATGATATACCCTTGTACGATGTACGAATATTTGAAGCCTAACATCGGAAACAAAACTACCCAGAGTAATTACACTGAATTTTAATACGATTACAAAACTTATTTTTTTCTCTGCACAACTAGGCTAGTAATCTAGAAATGTGTTGGGATAAGATAAAACGCAACATTTCAGATATGCTATTCGTATTTATTGAGGTGAGCCACAAATGTTGGCTATAAGGTTAAGATCATACGATAATCAAATTTATCCGATAGTTCTCTACCTTTATTTTTTTAATTCTTCAGGTCATACAAAGACGTTTGGATGGATCCATCGGTTTTAATCAAACCTGGGACGAATACAAAAACGGAATTGGTTTCTTAGGCAGTGAATTTCTGATAGGTAATGAAAAGTTAGCTCACTTGATAAACCAAAAGAATTACCAGCTGCGCATCGAGCTAGAGAATTATACAGGCCAGTCATATTCCTTGACATACGACAACTTTCGCATAGCCGATGAATGGGGGAATTATTCTACAACAAGTCTTGGTGTTGTCGATGTAATAACAGGTTATATTTTTTATACAAATATTTTCTCTAAGTCTTTGTTCTCAAAACGGAAACTGACGAATGCTTAAAGAAAAGTTTCAATAGAGGAAATGATTTTCATACACAACTATCTTGATTGATTCCAATAGTCGAATACTTGAAAATGTAATATTATTTTTGTGTGTGACATAAATGAGTATAAGCTGAATGAGCCTTAACAATTAAAAATCCGGCTTACATTTAATCCTATGTTAACAACTTTCAGCAAAGGTTCCGAGCGGCCAGAGCAATACGATGGTAACACGATCGCTAATAACGTAATGTTGTAACAGTGGGCTAACACTTCAAGCTAGGATTAACTTGATGTGGTTCCAATTTCCCAGATTTAAACTTCACCTGGTGCTCATCCAACAAGGATAATTATGATAACACATGTGAAAGAACTTGTGAGAATCCAAATGATTGTGTCATACCGGATCCAGCGGAACCAGAGAGATGTCTTTGTCCAGGAAACCACATGGTTCTTGGAGACAGCTGCATACCTCAAGAGCAATGTGACTGTTACGTCCAAGGGGAAGGCGTCGTATTAGCAGTAAGTTTATTCGATGCCGTTCACAAGTCTTCTATATATAATCTAAAAAGTACACTATAACTTAAAATCTTGGATTTCAATTGGTTGACCTTTCTTTTTATTACATCTGTTATTAATTATCATGATTATTGTTGATATTGATTTTCATTTCTTTTTCCGTTTTACTTGTTCTTGCAAAAGTCTTCTTATTGATACCTAGCAAAATGAGGCATCCAAAGCAACTACACCCTGAATAATGAACTTTACCTAACATAATTAAAACAGTCACGACCATTTACTTGTTGTAGTAATAATAGTTTCACCCAAACAGCGTTATCAAGCGTTGCACCAAATAAACATTGATTTTCCTTTCACTGGAAAATGTTGTTTAACATTTATCATTCCTAGGAGAGTGAAATTTACATTCATTATGACTGTTAAACTTGTCGATTATCGCAATACATTTACAGATAATAACCCTGTGGCGTGTGCATTGCGGTTAGGCAGAGGCCATGGACCACGCTTCTGTCGCCGTTGCAGGCAACCTGTCGGTGAAGGGATGTATTACATTTAGAAGGGAATCATAATACTATTCACACTGGTGTGCATTCTCTTTTAAATATTAAATAAAAAGTCATGATTACTTTTTACCAAAGTCTTTCGATTGGAAATAACTGTAACTTTAGTGTTCAGTTGCAATAAACCTGTGAATGCAACATGTTTCAGTTATTATTTTCTTTTAGCAAATCACTCGATCGAGGACATTGGAGTCGGCTCCAAATACCTCATAAAACAGTCGGGCAAATGTTGCATTGGCCATTATTAATTTATTAGATTTTATTTTCTGCTGAATATCTTAAATTAGGAAGGCGAGTTTTACGTCAATTCAAGATGTACACTAAGATCAACTTGTAGTAACAGCCATATTATAGACGCGAGATACCAGTGTAGTGATCACGCAACCTGTGATAAAAGGAACGGTGTACGTAAATGTTACTGCAATCAAAACTACCAAGGAGACGGAATAACGTTCACCCACAACTGCTTCGTCGCGGCAAAAGGAAGTGTAGTGAGGGTCAGTACGATTCTTTAAGGGTATCTTAAATTCTTTGCCTGTAATTCATTTAGAAAATTCGAAAATACATAGATATGGCAACGCAATTATGATACACCCAGAACGATGCACGTTACCTAATATATATGTAAAACGCTCATGACCGTATCTTAGTTTTAATCCAGTGTTACATCAAAAGTCGTTAAAACTGTAACAAATTAACATATATTTTACTATCTTTGAAATATGTCGTCTAACATTTATCTTTCCAGGAAGGTGAATCATACATTAATTCTGACTGTTCCTTACGAATAACCTGCAACAGTAACTTATCAACAAGTGAGAGGTACAGTTGTAGTGCAGACGCAACCTGCGAGGAGCGGAATGATGTCCGTAGATGTTACTGTAACGAATGGTTTGAAGGTGATGGTGTTACATGTACCCGCAGTGGACCGAGAGATTGTTCTGATCTTTACACAGCGGGTAGAAGAAATAACGGAAAATATACCATTTATCCCGCTAGAAGCTCCGGGTTTGAAGTTTATTGTGAATTGTCTAGTGGAGGATGGACAGTGAGTTTAGCCATTGACAAGCAAATGCTTTAACATGTATTTTCTTATATGAGATGACTTCGTTCACTAACATTCGAAGTTAATCATAGCATTATCTAATTGCATTGATCCATCTTTCTATCAGTTTAAAACAATCGGATTATTGACCTTCACCAATTAATTTCTCTTACTTATTGTAGTACAATGAGACATTTCATATATTACCGTCACTTGCAATATATAAACTGTTTGATTCCCTTTGTAGATTTTGCAACGACGTACAAGTAGTTCCGTCAGCTTTTATCGAAACTGGAATGAGTACAACAGTGGGTTTGGAAGTCCCACAGGAAATCATTGGATTGGCAACGATAAAATATACAAATTGACAAACCAAAAATCCTACCAACTTCGAATAGAAAAGACAAACACGGATGGATCAACATACCACAGCAGTTATTCATCTTTCAGTATCAGTAACGAGAGAGACAAATACCGACTGTCATTGGGTGGCTACAGTGGAAATGCTGGTATGTATTGTGCTAAATGTCAATCATACGCAGACTTGTAGTTATTACATAATATTATTCTAACATAACTACCTGTAGTCGTAATCACAATATAAGATTTGTACTGGTACATATACTCAGGTCATGTTACAAATATAGTGTAGATACTCATGTATGTACTAGACCTCTTGCCTACAGTCTCGTACCTTTTGTTGATATATCATATCAACCTTGCACTTTCATTCAGACTTTGTCAATCTTAGAAAAGAAAGGCAAATTGAATAGCCTGGGAAACTACAAATTTCATTAAATATGACTTTACCGTTTATAAAAGAGAAGCAAATTAAGTTTCATTATACCATTGAATATTCGTTCATGGAATTAATAAGAGGCCTATAATATTACAATGATAAAGAAAAATAAAAAAATATTTCTGACGTGTTTTTGTTGAGAGAAGGGTCGAGAAAAATCGTATTTGTTACATTTCCTAAGAGCAATACATGCCCTCTTTCTTATATGTAAGAATGTATAATCAGAATATAGTTATATCATTACTGTGTCGTTATGAAATAGATGTGAAACGTCATATGAAAGATAAAATGTTTCACGATGGATGGGGGTGACAAAGATGAGAAAATCCAACACTTAAAATATTTTCCCTCTTATTTGAAAACATAGTAGTTTAAAAATAAAAACTATACATTTCATTTTGCAGAAATTGAGTACTTCAAAGAATTAGCTGTTAGCATTTCTACTCATGACACAATTACCATCTAAACGCTTTACTATATTGTATTCGTCGCAAAAGTGAAAGAGTACCATAAGTTTCCTATTTATATCAAATAGGCCTATGTATTATTTTATAACGAACGATGTATGAAGTGGTTTCCAAACAAATCGTCAACATTGGTACCTCTCCAGAAAAAAAAAACTAGAAATTGAGACCTATCTTTAAATAAGAAACTGCGAAATGAAAGCTCAAGAACTTATATATGAAACCTTGAAATTCGTAGTCAAGACTAAACAGGAACTAACACAGCAACAAACGCACTGGCAACCGACAATTACAGCAAACCAACCCACGGTGGTTTAATAACGTCCAGTATGCAAATAACAAGACTTGACAAAAACTATAAGTTCATTAAGTATATGCTTATTTCCTTCCAGGTTATAACGCTATGGGCGCAAATACAGGACATCGATTTAGTACGCAAGATCAAGACAATGATGGATCGAGTACCTTCGATTGCGCAGAAAAACACCGAGGTGGCTGGTGGTATCCAGACGATAGTAATACGGGCTCTACCAGCAACTGCTACTCATTCAGCAACCGCGTAGCTACAGGTAGCTACGACTACACTGACTGTACCTGGTATTATTTTGCCAATTGCTGGAATTATGATGATCGTCCCCATTACAAATGCGATAGTTATGATGGCCGCAATAATTGTAAATGCTGCCGAAACAAAAACCCGGTTTATGAGACAAATTTCTATTCCTGCGGCTACTCCAATCTGAATGGTGATTACTCGTCCAACGATTACCGCGGTATCTCCTGGAAGAATCTTCGCGGTTCTGATTGCGGTATAAGAACAACAACAATGAAAATTCGTTCAGTCTCATGATCAAAATAGTTAGGTAAGGTTTTCAAGATAACAAAGATATGAAACGGTTGGCAGAATACTTGCATATGTTAAATAAGAAAGTACATATCGAAGCTTTAAAAGGTTTGTGTATTTGGAAGATGAAAGCGAATGAAAGGTACACTAATGAACCGGTGGTGACCATTTTTAGTTATTACGTACAGTATCGCTAACATCGATATGTTATGTCCAAAGATAACTTCCAAGACATTAATTTATTTTGAGGGACAAATCAAATTATAGTGAACTATATATCTCATGTAACTCGATGACTTCTGATAATTGCATTGAACTTGGAATGACTTTGTTAAAATGCCATCTTTTATAATGGCACTGAGAATGATATCAAATAAAATACAATAACAGTATCTGAAAACATGGCACTAGTATACTGACGAGTTTTATATTTTCAAATGTTGCCATTATGTTGTATAGAAGCTAATGGCAACGTAGGAACAACATCATATACGATTTGATATGCTTTGTGATTTATTCAGTTAGTATATCTGACGAACAGTTCTTCCAGTAGACTCCTTAGTAAAAGTCACTATTATATTCAGAAAGAACACAACCAAACCACCCCAATATGTTCCATCCTTATTCCCGATTCGCTTTCCTAACAGTGACACAATAAAGTCATGTATTAACGTTCGATAACTAAAGAAGCGTTTACATTAACACGAAGTTGATCATAAAAGCATGGCTCCGGGCGACTCCTTTTATGAGTTATTTTCCAAAGGTTTATACTCAACCAGTCTCAGTTACTTTGTCATTAGTCTACATAACTTTCTTTTTCTCTTACTCATCTCCATGTAAGAATATAATGTAGCTTTTATACATCTCATTTGCGAGTTTTAGTTCATGAATAAATTCTAGCAATATGTAAATAGGAAGGATTAAACCATGATTATTAGTAAATTGAATGAAAAATTGTTAGAAAACATCAAATAAAGAAAGGCTGAAAGAGTGGAAATATTATAGCCAAGGCTATAATACCTACATATTTCATTAACAGTAGGGACCATTTTTTCATAATCCCTAACCCTCACGTATCAGCCCACGAGAGCAAATTTATAACAACCTAAATATGTTCCGACAAAGTATTTTTATTGAATTAATGATGAAATTAATATTGACGGATATTGCTAACAGTTACTAGAAAAGATATTGTTCAATATACGGTTATCATTGCTATAAATAAATATTTCAGTAAACTATGTAAAGATACTCTCACGATGTGTGTACTCTTCAAATCCAATTGAAGGGGGCTCTTCCAATTATGACGACAGCCACTCAATGTTGTAACCATATAATAACCGTACTTCAAAAAGTCGGAGAATGTTCCGACAAACTTACTTTTGCACTGGTCGTAGTACGGAATGCAATATGTATCAACACATTTTACAGCAATATAAGCATGTTCAAATAGAAGTATGTCCTAGTTTATATAGGCGTATCGAAATAGTATAATTATGTTCAAAATAAAATGAGCATGTCCAACATAATATGAGAGTGTCGAATGTAGTAGATGAACATTGTGGCATTTTAATTCACGCCATTTGTTGCAAAAATTCCAAAATAATATTAACATATCCAAAATAAAAGGAGTATGTTCACAGTTATATAAGCATGTCGAAACTAATAAAAGTATGTCTATAAATAATTTAAGTATGTCAAAATAATATAAGGGTTTCGAAAAATAATACGAGAATGTCCAAAATAATAAGAGTGTCGAAAACTAATACAGAAGTATCAAGTATATATATATATCGACCTAAGGAGTTTTCAGCAACAATAACTACTTCATAGGTTACTCTGTAAAATTAAATAAAAATAACATAGCCGAAAGGGGGAATTTTTGGAAGACCGCTGGAACGTTTATAAGATTCCGACAAATTAAAATGTGAAATAAGTGATTACGTTAATAATTTGTTGAATGTTGTTTAAGTATTAATAGGAATACGTTGATTAAACTATTATCAATTAAAAGCACTGGATGATGGCTCTGACATGTAAACCCTCCAGAAGTAAATAGAGGGGGCTCTTTAATTTACGTACTCGTTTAGCCAAACTGTTACATTGAATGTGTAGTCATGATTGTTTTTAATGTCTTCGCATGTTTTTCTTTTCTCTATTCAGTATAATTGTTGAATAGAAATTTTAGTCAATATTATGACCTGTAAAGGGTGTTAATTTCTTCCATACTTAAGTTTCATGGTAGGGAGAACATAACGTTATTTTATTAGGATAGGATTGGATTAAATGGGATTTTAATATAACAGCGTAGTGTTATATAGCTTCTTCAGCATGCAATAACAGTCATGTCATTTAGAAACACATGCACGTACATTATAGTTTAATTTTACAAACAGTACCACAGAAAATATAAAATATTGTAAATCCCATAAAAAATACAGGATGTGTCCTAAAGGATTACTTTAGGCAGTTCTTTTGACTTGATCACTCGCGTTCAAGTATTATAACTAATACTATTCACTACCAGCGTTACAGTGAGGGACAATACAGACCTTTAGGTTCAGTCGGCAACTTATTGACATTGAAATAAATTACGGTAATTATTCCAAGTAAAGTTTGTGGCAAATTGGTTTAAAGTGATCCAAATTTACGATAATTCAGAGGTTTGCAAAAGCTTATGCGTGAATTTTTTATGTTGTGTAATGTAAATATATTCTTAAAAGGCGCGTTACATGTATTAACATCTCATCGGGTCGCACAGCATATAAATTGCAAGCAATGAAATAAAATTATCAAATTCAGTAAACATTAGAAAAAGTTAAACTTTCTGATACAAGAATAAGAATACTGTGTACAAAATTAATACATAAACAATTCTGATTAAAATACTCTTCAAAGAGATGAGTCTTCAATTTAGATTTAAAAAGATAAAAATCGTCCACAAAGGTAAGTTAATGCGGAAGCTTATTCCATAGGCGTGGTGCACAGGTCGAAATAGCACGCTCACCATAGAAACTATTATGTCAGAAGCTCCTCCAGGTAGACCGGTGCCACACTATGAAGAATTTTATGTGTATTGCATAAAATCTTAAAAGTAACGCACTGCTGGACATAAAGCCAATGAAGATCTTTGAAATGGGTGGTATATGCTCAATTTTTTTTGTTCTTGTAACGAGGCGGGCAGCATAATTTTGAATGTGCTGTAATTTTTGACTTCCTGTGAAGTTAGTGAAGTAAGTAAAGCATAAATAAGTTTTCCAGTTGCGCTCTGATCTAGCATATTTCTGATACTGTCTATCTTCCACAAAGCACACAAAGCTGATGTACAACAGACATAAATGGCGGAAATGTATGTTATCATTGTGTAAAAAAAAAACAATAATCATATTTAGAGTTTATTTGATTGACAGTGTTAAGATAACTTTAGGCACACAAATAATGTTGATGCGTTTTAATTTGCTGCGAATCACTCTTATCTATATCCAGGTTGTATTTATGTGTCACTTTTGATGAGTACTGACCCTTTAAATTCTTCGAGGCTTATCAATTAAAATGGCTGGACATCTTATTCCATCAAACAGTTTGTCAATTACAAGAAAACTTAATTAAAACCATACGAATTTGACGGCCACAATAACCATGACGAGTTATATTGAATGTCATCCAAAGATGTTCTGTTGATGATATGATATTAAAACGGAATGAATTGTTACTATTGATGAAACAATGGATTAATAATAAATATTTATTTTTGAACAGTTGGAACCAACCCACTATCTTGGAGAGATTTAGAATATTTTAAAGAGTATCTTAAAATCACAAAACAGCAATTGCAATTTGTTTTACATCAATAATAAAAATCTGCCTTAAGTTACTCTTTAAACTTTTGCTCCTATGTGGATCTGTCTTGAGCTATAATCAATAATCGGTTATATCATTTTAAGCCAGGAAATTATCAACCGCATGATTGAACGATAGATATATTGTTAGGTTAAAAGTAAAGAAAAATAGAAAAGACAGAAAAAATAGTATATCAAAATTACGATACACACTTTTCAAAACGGTTCTTACTAAAAACAGCTATAAACATATTTATAAACTTCTTTCTATCTTGAGAATAGAAATCTACTAAATTACAGGGAATAACGATTGGAACGTTTGAAGTAAACTCGTCGTATAAATACTTAGCTATGATCCTCTGTCGCCACTGATTGAATGCAGTTTGGTCATATACCGCTAATACTTTATGTGAGGAAGGTGTATGGACGTAATTAAATTCTTTAAATAAGTATAAACTCTGATTTTTCTGCACAGATAATCGTTAAGGTCTATCATAATACGCTTTAGTTTTAGTGTAGGAAGCATCAGATAGCATAATTTACCGATACTTCATTATTTATTTCCCTTTGATGTCATCAGATTAAACAGTGCTACGTGGCTAGATCATGTGAAATCATACTGTTTGTGATACCGTTCTGTGTATCAGTTGCTTACCGCGTTGTGTAGCATATTGTAACCTATTCATGCCATTACGGATAATTGTAGATATGACCTTTTTCATTACATCTGTAATGTTTTTAAGCAGTTAACATAGTTCAATAAAATCAAATAAAACCAAGGTCTTCATCAAGTTTACAAGGAATGGATAGATCACGTTTCAGATCATAAACGGGCCATTGTAACGCTTCTACGGTTCACTGCATGTGTGATATTGTAACAAACAATGCGAAAACAAACACAATTATTATTGTAACAAACTTAATGTTAATTGTCCTAAATTTCAAACAAACAAGGGTCGAAAAGCATTCACAGGCAAAAAGGGATCACATCGTGAAGAATAATCAATCTCCCTTTTGAAAGGCGTACAGCATTATACTGTTTCTGCGATTCGTTTGATACTCGAGAGATGCTACTGGTTGATATAACTATTGCTCGAATCCGAGCGACCTTCCATAGTCGACTAACTGCTTTTTAAAACATATGGAACACTAAATACAATGCTATACTATATACTGATTTAATTCAATAATGGTTCAAAGAACAGATACGTTGATATTTCCGATGTAAATCCCCATTCTTGTCGTATCCTTATACTTGCATTTTCGAGTTCTACAAATCTAACTACCATTTCGATATAATATAGCTTTTAAGTTAAATTTAGCCAAACATTTTCCATTCATAGTAAAGGCACTTGTATTAACAGATGCCCATATGAGACATACTATACTGCATACAACCTATCTTGTGTATTTTTAATGTGACAGGCCATTAACGTACATGGATTTAATGGACATCCGTACGTATAAAGGTCCTTACCTAGGTAACGATTTCTCCTTCATTAGTTCTTTGACTGTCACAGAAGGTCAACAAGTCTCATTTTTAGTTTGTGTGAATTTCTCATTCTCAACAAGTCTCATTTTTAGTTTGTGTGAATTTCTCTTTTTCCTTTGAGATCGATGGCAGAACTTCGAAGAAAATATTTGTTCGTCTTAGCTGTATTGCTGCTTTTAAACTCAAATGGATTTCGGGTAAGTCTCTAAAACATTAATTAAAACAAATTAATTTCTTCAACTTAAAATTCAATCAATTCTTATTAACTTGTATACTGTTGCATTAGTTGACAATTTGGAACTTAGCATTTCTTTCACTTCGATTTAAAAAAAAAACACTTGTACGTGTTTTCTACATATTAAAGTAACTCAACTGTTCATCTTAGCTGACTTGTTACCACGTGTGTTCATAGACAATATTAGGATTATGCTTATGATTATAGTCAGCTATCGGCTCATTCAACAGTAACTTTTTGCGTTATTGGTCAATATTTTGTACACAGATAATTCCTTTCATTACATGTATTTATTTACCATTACACTTTCTTTTGCATATTCCCTCCCCGTTTCACAGTCCATTATGGTCCATTTGTTTGGTATCCAATTTTGGACTATATCTTTAAATTTAAGAAAATAAAACAATGAATTTTTAGTGAACAGCACATCAACTTGTTTACAAGTCCTTTACAGAAATTAAGCTATTTATTATCACACAATAAGCAGTTTGATGTCGAGCTTTGAAACAACTGGCAGGATGCAAAATACATATGCATAGCGAATGTATATATATTAATATTTAAATATATATATATATATTTATCCAAACTTCTGGAATTCACACAATTCTGTACAAAATACTTAAAGTTTCGCGTCTATCTTCAACGAGAGACTAAAAAAAGGAAGCGAAAGAGTTTCGAAACCCTTTATATGCTTAGATAACCATATGTAATATGCGAGTGAAACTAACATCAAACCTTTTGTGATGTTATTTTTTATGATGAACTTTTGTTCCGTTGGTTCATTAAACTACCCATATTTTCCAAATACAACATTTATCTCTCCGTCAAAATAGCTGTCCAACCAGTAAGATAAAGAAATTAAGTTAAGCTTATTTAAAAAGAACAAGTAAATATTCGGACATGTTTAATTAACGTTCCTAGTGAATAAGTTATTGTCCAAAATACGATATTTCTTCCATTATACTGATATAATCAATATGTTGGAATGATTTTCGAAAGAAGCATTGGGCCTAATTCACAGACGTTTAATTTGTCAACATACAATTTTGGATCAGTTTTGTGTATACAAACAGCGGTAGCGTTACGCAGTATTACTCCAAGTTATTACAAGACCAGCTAATAATTCTTCGTCAATGTAAAAGTTTAAACGTAAAATATTTAACAAAACAACTTCAAACTAAAGACAACAACTTACAACAATTTGCAAATGTGCCAGCTGGGTAGGTAACTGTGAGATCAAGAAAAAAAAATTAACGCATCAATTTAATATGTTCTTCAATGTATGTATATACATACGAATATCTATTTATCTGTGTCTCACACAGTAACAAGAGATAGCACAATGTACCTTAAATGATCAACAATTATGTGTGAAACATCCTTAAATCATCTTACATTTGAAGCAGCTAATATGACAACAAGTATTTTTATGTCAAGTAAATCCGTCTGATAAAAGCGGAATACTTAAAATTATCTTCACTAGTTTATGTTCAATAGTTCAACTAATAAATGTATATTTGGCGTGAGACTTTATAATTCATCATCAAGTAATGTCGATGTAAATATTATTTCATTTAAATATTTAAAACTTCAATGTTAGTAGTTCCCCTTACGACTTTTCGGGTTAATGATAGACTATATATTCGCCAATGTATTGTTTCCCTTTGGTGGTCAAAGTATCGTAACACACTTGTTACATTTAGTATGTATTAGATTTGGACATTTGCGTTTCTTATAGGGATGAATTTTAACGCATCATGTCAATTTAATAATAATCAACTAAATTTAAATATGTAGCATATTAAAATTGTCAATATCTTTGTTAAAAGTTTGCTCCGAAACAATAAACTACGACAATGACCATCTAAATGTTGTGTAAAATATCAGGAAATAAAAAACAAAGTAGAATTAAAAAGTCAATATAAAACGTTGTTAGTTTATGAAAATGCACCGGTAGCATCAGAACAATCGTCTACGAAATCACGAAAATTAAAACAAAAAATATTCATGCTTAATAAAAAAAAACATTATGTTTAAAGTTGTTCCAAATCAAGTTCCAGACAAAATGAGAATAGTAAAACAGACTTGTTGAATAACATCTCTCAATAATCCCAGACAAGACAATACTCAAATCCAGCTATCCTCTCGTAGTGCGTTTCCGTTAAAAGATCCTGATAGTAAACTGTTAAAATGTTATAATTTATAGTTTTGAGTTTTCTTACCACGTTGTCGACAAGACAGGCGGGAAGACAGCATTGCCTCGCTTCTTCCTTGCACAGTCTATAACATAACAATACTTAAATTGTTACAATACAACACGGGATCATGGCATCAACAATGGCTATTATTCAAAACCGTGTTGTTTTGAGTGACTCTAGATGATGTTTGATTGTCGAGAATTCTCAAAATGTACATACTATTACCAAACTGTTTCCCAATTCTCCTTTTTAAAATTTACTTTCATGTTTATCAGATACATACAATTTGCTTGAAATCAACAATTTGACAACATTTCACTTCTTGTTATATCAAGAGAAACAAAAGTGTATGAAACTTTATGGTATTATGCCTGATCCTTGATTTACGATGATTTAAGAGAATTATACAACTAATGGAAGAAATAATAACTCATACACGGTATTTTTTATGAACAAGTATGTGTATTCATAGGGACTATTTCAGTGTTCACAAGTCTATTCGGGGCGTTCAAGAATGGTTTTGTACGTAATTGTATACATGGAACTTAAAGTTGCCGAAAGTGTTTCCGTTTTTGCTGATGTGTACAAAAGGGTATTCAAAAAAGTTCGTCTTGATTAGTACAGACATTCTGAGTGTGATATCTGACCAATTCGACAGATTTTCTTTGATAGAGCAATATGTTTTTTTGTCGAAAATTAGTCGTTTGAATTAACAAACAAAAGTCGTGAGCAAATATAATATGGATGAAGCTTTCAGGCGAACGTATGCTGACAATTAGCGCCTTTTTTTTTACAAGAAGTGTGTTGTTTTTATAATTTAATCAAAATAAACTAACTAGAATACGTTTACTTATAGTTCAAGACTACTTCAATTACCTCGTGCATTTTTTCTTTAAGCTTCCCATCAAAATATGTTTATAGATAACTTAAGGAGAACTAAATATGTAAATAGCAATACATGTTGTTCTCTTCTAGACTGCCAATACGCATTTCCAGTAAATTCATGAATTTCATCGTTTCTGCCAAATATCGACATTTTACGTGTTGGTAATATGTCACGGAAGCGTATAAGAAACATATGTTCATTGCAACAACTTAATAAAAGAATACCGGTTGTAAGGGGAGGTGTTCTTAGAATGCAAAAGGTAAAAATTCTGAAAATATCGTTTTGTAAAATTGCACCCGTCTTTACAAAATATCAACAAATCTTAAAATTACCGATTATAATCAATAATATGCAACTAGTAAGCGTGTTATTTACTGCCAAAGATATCATTCATGAATATGTATATTCAAATATGTATACTTTGGTTTCAATAATATCGTTTAGTTGTAGTTTTTGCTTTCTCAGATAATGTGTTATTCAAATTTCGATTAAAATAATGCATAGAGAGTAATACTTTTCATTGTTTAAGTAATCTAGGGTATGTGAACCTATTGTTGTTTTATGGACGGAAATGAGAATAAGAAGCATGAGAAGACCTAAAAACAGACATAAAGTCATAATTTTAATCGATAAACGTTATTCATTAACTGTTGTTTCGAAAACTTTAATATCTTCTGAATTGATTTTACTCCTTATAAGCTTAGTTAAGATAAAAAGTAGACGGGTAAGCAAAGTAGATAAACACTAATTCTAAACTGTGTTCTTTTTATCGTAACTAAACTTGTAAGCAGTCAAATCAATTTGGCAAGATATAAACATTACTTAAAGTTCTAATACTGCTTAGATATGGAAAGGTCAACTTTACTTTCCGTTCCTAACACCTTTTTCTATCATGATTTACATTTGTTTTTACAATGAAAAGAGTTCATTTATTTTAATCAAAAGCGAAATTGTTTTAACGAGCTATAAAATATATCAATTATGTTCGTTAAATGTAAACATAGAATAATAGGATCTTTTAAAGTGAAGGCGTAAATTATTTCGTCTTTCCTGTAGTGTAGGCTATATGCCTTGACCTTTAACAACGTTCTTAACTTGATGATATGTCTTCAGAATGTACTTCAATTCATTTTACATTCGCTTATGTTATTTTCTAACCTCAGATATCGTCAAGCACAAGAGTCAACGATTCAAGTAAGTTGTCGTTTTGTTAGTCTTAATGCTCTGGTAAGGGTTGACATTTACGACTGTAAAATTAATCATTCCACAGAAGTCTGTTAACTAGATAATAGCTCGGATCAGTTTTATTTAGAAAGGAACTATCCAGATGTACTTCACATGTGGTACTTTTCTCTTATATCAAGTTGTAAAGATATGTGATGATTTACAATTCTCAATCATTTCCTTGTACTGTGTATTGAAGTAGCTTTAGCGCTGATTGGGGTACATTGTCGATACTCAGCGATGATAAATCTGAACTTAAACAAGCCATTAGCTACATTAGTTCACTTTTACTTCAAGCAATAAAGAAAGTTCAGGTTAGATTTGTTCATACATAGTAATTTATAGTAATATGAACACGTTTTTTGCTATGAAATTGAATCATGTGGAAATAATCATTACTCTCTTCATTTTGGGAAACATTATTGTAGTGACTTTGTACGTTAAAAAAACCTGTATTGAATAATAACTGATGGATATAGTGAACTCAGAGGAATATGTAGCCAAACGAAGATAACTGCACTAAGGCTTATTAAAAGTCACCAGGAAAAAGGGCTAAAATCTACAAAAATAAAAAAATAATCACTCTTTAGCAAGTAAAGAACGAAGAGTTGAAATCAACTTCAGCAATACGCTTTTATTTAAGAAAAATATTATTCATCATGTTTTGCTTCTGTAACCATCTTACCACTGTTTCATCCTTCAAAGTAGTTCTTTGCGATACATTTTTCATTTTAAACACAATACACCTGCTTCAAATAGCCTCAATGTTCATATGTCTTATTTTAATTACCATGTCATTGGTATACTGTGTAGTGGAAACAGAGCTATTGCAACGTAACCATATACCATATATCTGCTAAAAAAATACTTTGCATATGGAGATGCGTTTTCATAAGATGCTATTATTTACAGTTTTATTGTTTGTTCTGATCTTCTTCTTTTAATTATTATGTTACTAGACTTGCAGTATTTCCTATTCAAAACTCCGGATTACCCAAGGGATTGCCATGAAATACTTAACCAATGTTCTTCTACCAAAGCCAAATCCGGTGTACACCTGATTAAACCTGACCAGTACCTGGAACCATTTCCCGCATATTGTGATCACAACACTACATCTGGAGGTTGGATAGTAAGTGGAATATATTTTAAGATGTGTACGTTTACAATCACATACTTTATTCTAAAAGTCACGCTTTGTATAACACACTGAAAGTTACATTGAATTTTCGTTTTACATTGTATCGGATGATATACCTTGTACGATGTAAACATATTTTGAGCCGATGTGTATAAATTTTTAATGTAATGAAATCAATTATATTAAATGTATCGTACTCTATTTCCTAAAATGAGCAGGAAAGTTTGGTTTGAAGTAACGATCAAAGATATCCGTTAATTGTGTGGCTATGTTTTGAATTCATCAGGTCATACAACGACGCGTAGATTGATCCATCGGTTTTAATCGAACCTGGGACGAATACAAAAATGGCTTTGGTTTCTTAGACAGTGAATTTCTAATTGGTAATGAAAAGTTGGCTCATTTGATAAACCAAAAGAGGTACCAGCTGCGCATCGAGTTGGAGATGTATGCAGGCCAGTCATATTACTTGACATACGACAACTTTCGCATATCCGATGAATGGGGGAAATATTCTATAACAAGTCTTGGTGTTGTCGAAGGAACAACAGGTTAGATTGTTTTTTACTATTTTCTTCATATCTTTGTACTTAAACGGAATTTAAAGAATGCCTAAAGAAACGTTTCAATGGAGGAAACAAATATCACACACGAATAAATCTATTGGTTACCATAGTCAAATACTTTAAGCAAATATGTAATATTATTTTTTAATGAGTGACATTAATGTTATACGTTGAATGGGCCTTACATATATGACATTCTGCTAACGCTTGCTCCTACGTTTAAAATCCACAAATGTTCCAAGAGGCCAAATCATCACGAAGGTAAGAACGATTCGCTAACAACATTATGTCATGGCAGTGAGTTAACACTTCAAGACAGGATTAAATTGTTGTGGATTTTCCCCCAGATTTAAACATCACCTGGTGCTCATCCAACAAGGATAATTTTGATAATACATGTGAAAGAACTTGTGAGAATCCGAATAATTGTGTCATACCGGATCCAGCGGATCCAGAGAGATGTCTTTGTCCAGAAAACCACATGATTCTTGGAGATAGCTGCATACCTCAAGAGCAATGTGGCTGTTACGTCCAAGGGGACGGAGTCGTATTATCAGTAAGTTTATTCGATGCAGTTCAGAAATCTTAAATAAAATGAAAAGTACGCTGTAATGTAAACTCTTGGATTTCAATTGATTAATTTTGTGTTTTCTTGATTTTTTATTAATTTGCATGATTATTGATTTTCATTTCCGTTTCGGTTTTACATATTCTTACACACCAGTCTTCTAGTTTGCGATCTAACATAATAACAAGGCATCCGCCTAAGATAATGGAACCCTCATTACCGTTGAGTAGTGGTAAATCAGTGCATCATCAAAATGCGTTACAAATGTACCATATAACAGTTTCGTTTACTTTCTTTGGTATATGTCGTTTTATATTTATCTTTCCAGGAGAGTGAAACATACATTAATTCTGACTGTTCCTTACGGATAACTTGCAACAGGAACGTACTTACAAGTGAGAGATACCGTTGTAGTGCACACGCAACATGCAAGGAGCGGAATAATGTCCATCGATGTTACTGTAACGAATGGTTTGAAGGCAATGGTGTTACATGTACCCGTAGTGGACCGAGAGATTGTTCTGATTTATACGCAGCAGATAGAAGAAATGACGGAAAATACACCATTTATCCTGCTGGAAGCTCCGGATTTGAAGTTTATTGTGAAATGTCTAATGGGGGGTGGACAGTAAGTTGTATTAATTAAGAACAAGAGCTCTGTCAAATTGAAATAACCATATTAAATGATATCATTATTTGATTAAAATAATCTTCACATCAGCGAAAACCAATTGAACTTTTGACCAGAACTTATTAATAGGTAAGCGTATATTCAGTTAATTTCTCTGAATAAGTGCAGTACACTGCGACATTTCATATATTACTCACATGCAATCGATAACCTCGTTGATTATCTTTCTAGATTTTGCAACGACGTACGAGTAGATCAGTCAACTTTTATCGAAACTGGAATGAGTACAAAACCGGTTTTGGAAATCCCTCAGGAGACCACTGGATTGGTAACGATAAAATATACAAATTAACAAACCAAAAGAGGTACGAACTTGTAATAGAAAAGACAAACGCGGTAGGATCAGCATACCACAGCTGGTATTCAACTTTCAGAATCGGTAACGAGAGAGAACGATACCAACTGTCATTGGGTGGCTACAATGGAAATGCTGGTTTGTATTGTGCTAAATGTCAATCACACTCACTCAATTCTCATTCTGATCAAAGGCTCAAAATATCAATATGTAACAATTTTCTAATAGTATATATGTACATATATGAAAAATTTGATATATATATATATATTTATATATATATATATATATATATATATATATATATATATATATATATATATTGTTATCATTACAGCTTGTGTCATCACGATATATCATATCCACCAAGCTCCTATATATATTTTCGAGTACTTTCTTACATTACTTCCTTACTTCTTACTTTCTTCACGAATATTTTGTCGATCGAAGAATCTTTCAGGAATATAAAAAAAAATATATATATAAAAAATAACTAGTATGGAAACATTACAATTGCTACAGCTTACAACTTTCTTTGCAACATTTTACTATGTTACTTTGCTACTTTGATACAAAAAACTTTGTGATTGAAATCACCACCCAAGAATGAATTAAATTAATTTTAATAAATATAACATTTTTGTTCATCTCACACGTACCTTCAAGTCGCTTGACTGTATTAGTTGTCAAAAAAGTGAAATAATACTATTAATTATTTGATATAAATAAATAGATTTTAATTATCTACGATAATATAAACTAAGGTAACCAAACGAATTGTCAGAATTGAAACCTTTTTCAGTAGAAACCGAAACTTTGACCACTATTCACATTTTTGAGCTCCCGAAAGAAGCTAAAAAAAGCTCCTTCATGAAAGCACAACATTTTTACAAAAGCCCAAACATTAACTAACGCAGCAACAAACGCACTGACAATCGATAATGACAGCAAAACGAACCGACAGTTATTTCTTAACGTCTAATATATAAATTAGAAAACTTCATACTTTACAACACAACACATACCCTAATTATTCACTAATTTCCTTCCAGGAAACAATGCTATGAGAGAAAATCCAGGGCATCGATTTAGTACACGAGATCAAGACAATGATGGAACGAGTATCGTCGACTGCGCAGAAAAACACCGAGGTGGCTGGTGGTATCCATCCCTTAGTAATACGGGCTCTACCAGTCAATGCTACTCATTCAGCAACCGCGTAGGTACTGGCGACTACGAATACTCTAACTGTAACTGCTACAATCATTATTGTCCTTCTAGCCGTCCACATTATGAATGTGATGATTGTGGTGGTTGTAGTGCGTAATATTACTACAATAAAAGATGCTGTTCAAACAAAAACCAAGTCTACGAAACAAATTTCTATTCCTGCGGCTACTCCAATCTTAATGGCGACTACTCGTTCAGCGATTACCGTGGTGTCTTCTGGGAGAATCTTCATGGTGCTGAGTGCCGTATCTCATCAACAACAATGAAAATACAGCCACACCTATGATCAAATTAGCAAATTTGAAGTCTCCAAGGTAACAAAGATAGGAACAGGTTGACGACATTTTAAGCTTAATTAAATAATGTGGTACGTATCGATAATAGCGGATTTTTTGTAAATGGTATAAGCGAAGAAAAGATACAACATTGAACAAATGACCCAATGAATATTTTATTATTATCACATCATGTTCATTATCTTTAACATTGATCTGTTATAACTAAAGGCGATCATCTGTAGAATTTTAGTGATATAATATGCTATGTGGAAATACCAAATGACTGTGAAACATTGGACAAAGGGCGCAGTTAGCTCATGGAACTCCATGACGTCTGATACTCTGTCAGTTTCCAAGAATTGCATTGAGTTGGACATTTGTTTATTAAAATGGTATCTTTGATGATGAAACTGAGGCTACTATTAAATCACCCAAATAAAAATACATGAAAACATAGAAACAACATCTTTACTATTATTTTTTCGATTATGTTGAACAGAAGCACGTGGGAATTTTATGACGTCGCCGAACTAGGAACTATATCTTATACGTTTCGATGTATGCCTACTTTCTGGGTTGTTTATGTAGAAGATATGAGTGATCAGTCATACTGCCCAGTAGATTACAGAGTTCAGCACATAAATATATTCAGAAAGAACACAAACAAATAAAACCACCCTAATATTTACTTTATTCACAATTGACTATCCTTAAAGTGACAAAATTAAGTACTACTTAAGCTTTCGACTGTGACAGGAGATCTTAAATTCACACGGACTTGGTCATAGGCCATATAACCACTGTTCTAGGCCACTCCGTTATTGGTATCTATCTAAAGTACATACTCCACCAGAATCACTCACGTTGTAATGAATCTGTATTGCTTTCTCCTCTTTCAATTATCTCCTCCGACCTTGTAAGAATATGATATACTATTTATTTACTTTGTCATCTGCTTTTCCGGAATACATAATTGGTCGTTCTCCAAATCCCTATTCAAGTGCGATAAATACCCGGTGATCCCCGCTAACCCCGTTGCAGTCGACTTATTATAAACATTGTGTTGTTAATAACGCGCTTGGTGGGGAAGTCTCCCGGCATGAAACCCCTGAAGAATCTGTGGAAAAAGGCACCTTTCAAGATACTCAAAGGAAAGGAAATAAACAAAGTGGGATCGGGGTGTGCGGTGGCGGGAGTAGTGGGATGGTAGAGGGGGCAAACATTACATTTGTATTCCGGCTACACAACTCGGGTATTCAAGAAGAGATGCCGGAGTCCCGTAGATCACTCAGTGATCTGGTGTTTTCATTTCATCTAAGATTACAACAATGAAGAGAGTGTTTTTTTTTGTCTTTCACAAAAAGGTACATTTTTAATTTATGGAAAAGAGATCCTTTGTCGACCATTTAAACTTGATATCAAGTTGTCTCTCAATGTATGGAAAGAGGAGCGAGGAGGAGTTGCAACGTTACGCGCAGTATGTATGGAAAAACTACGAGTCAAACGAAATTGGCAATGAATAAAAACATCAAAATATGTAAATTATCTTGTCATCAAGATGATTTCTATCTAGAAATCATCATAGTTAAATTTGAGAAAAGGAAGTAAAAGCTTTAAAAAAAAAAGAAAAATTAAATAAAAAATTAAAATTAAAGACAACTGTAAGATAACAGAAATTACAAAAGGTTGTAAGAGTAGTTAGTTTATAACAATGGCTCCCATATATTTAACTGACAGCACCCTACTATCTCTATCATGCTAAACCAGTGCAAATATAACTAGGATTTTGTTCTGATATATCATAGCTTTGTGTTCATTTATAGATGCCAAATGTACAACACGAATAAAATGCGATATGAAGACCGACTGTTTTTTTTTTAATCCCTTAATAATACTCCGACAATGAGTTATTATTGACGAATTTTCTTAAATATCGCTAGAAATTTGTTTGAATTAACGCTTATCATTTATAAGTATGAGGTGGCTCTCCGACATGTCACAGTGATTGTCATTGAGACTGCCTACTTACCTGTTGTAATATTAAAATTAGAGATACTAAAGACATATGTTTGTATCATTTTATCCAATCACCATGTACTATCCTACTACACCCATCGATATCATTCAGTGTAACTCACGGTATATATGCGGGAACAACCATTTGGTTGTTTCTTACTACCAGTAAACATTTTAATACAGTGTCAAACATTTTGTCTGACACAGTTAAATGTTATGTGATCTCTTTTTTTAGGCTTATATACTACTTCACTCTAATCCTCTGTCACCACAATCCGAATACAATCCTGTAATCACAACTAGGTCATATACGTCTACTAGGTTATATGAGGAAGGGGGCATATCAGGTGCGTATCCAGGGGGGGGGCGTTGGGGGCGCGCGCCCCCCGGGTAAGAAAAAGAGGAGAGAAAAAAAAAGAGAAGAAAAAAAAGGAAAAAAGAGGGGAAAAAGGAGGAGGAGGAGAGGAAGGAAGGGAGAAGAAAAAGAAGAAAGAGAGAAAAAGGAGAAAAGGAGGAAGTAAAAGAAAAACGCGAAGACACCGGGAAGAGAATGAGGAAAAGTGACATCATTACAGCGCTGAAGGGTAGCCAGTGAAGGATCAATGATTTCGTAAAAGTGTGACTCACCCTACCCCTTACACCGACAACTCCATTTTTTGACGTTTCCATTTCCTCTCTCACTAATGATCTATATATATACTATATATGGTCTATCATAACGCGTGTGTAGAATTGTGCTATGAAACCAACTGTGGCTGGTCTCGAACTCGACCGTGTCGTCGGGGAACATGACGCATTTTGGAATGGGGGCGACCGCCCGCCCCTCCCATTCAGCATTTTATTAAATGATATCGCTAAGTAATTTCAAAATAGAAAGTGCTGAGAGGCAACTTACAAGGCCTGGGAAGTGTCATTTCCAGCGATCTGGGAGACATTTTCGGCCAAACTTTGCTTGTACGCTTCGCGCTAACAAATGGTCCTGGGTAGTGCCATTTCCAGCGATCTGAGAGGCATTTTCGGCCAAACTTTTCTTGTACGCTTCGCGCCAACCTATGGTGGCGCTACGCTTAGATAATTTGCCTACATTCTTCGCCCCTCCCTTGGCAAATTCCTCGCTACGCGCCTGTTCGAATTTGTAACGCAAACAGCAGATATCACATTATATCAGTGAGCATGAACATGGCGTTCCAGGATGAAAAGCCTCAAAACTGTCCTGAAAACTTGCCTGAAAAAATAACCAAAAATTTTCGCGCGCGAAGCGCGTTCAAAGTGTCAATGTCAATATCATACAAGCAAGCATCGGTTATTACATCGAATGTCATCATGTACCGTACGGTCCCTTCAAATTGCGCAGTACACCGCGGGATGCTAATGTAAACAACGACATGTCTCATGTAGATGTATAAAAAGCATGGAGGTCCAATTATGTCAAAACTCTCTTTTACATTAGTAATGGCGAATTAGGGGCTGCACCACCGCCGCGCAGTGGCGGAGCGTCCATACGGTCAGGGGGCGGATGCCCCCTCCCCCTGACGGACTCAAATGGACTGCTGGCGCCTTTTTCAGCTCTTTACCACTTTTTACTTATTCTAGATTATTGACTTTTTATTGCGCTCTCATCTACTTATTGACATTTGTCACATTTTGTTGGTGTAATTTGGCGATGACACCTTATTCTTCGTTTATCTGCATATTAGCCAGGCCCGGAAAGGGTAATTTCCGGCGATCTAGGGAGTATCTTTACTCAAAAATTTTCTGTACGCTACGCGCCAACCAGTGGTGGCGCTCCGCTTAGATAGTGTCGAAAGCGCCCCTACAGACCATTCTCGCCACTCCTGACCAATACCCCTAGCTCCGCCACTGCCGCCGCGCCTCCTACGCCTATGTGTGTAGTGTTCGGTTTCGGAATTATCTGCTATTTTTTCATTTCCTTCAACCAAGTTTTATAATAGCCGTTATAAGAGGTTTTAATATTTCTACACCAATAAATTAACTGTGTCTGAATTTTAGAAAATTTCTGACCAACATTCTGCATCACACTTCCCTCTACTCGTGCAATTTTGACCGGTCTGTTAGGGGTTCAAGGAAGTTTTTTCTATATTGGTTGTTCATAGATAAAATTTTGTACAACATTATGGGTATGTTTTGAAGTGAGTTTATTCACGAGAAATGTGAATTTTCAAATTCTGAACAAATATGGGGCTTAAAACCTTGAAAAGTGGGGCTGACGGGTATTGTGGGCCGCGACGTAGAATCACCTACAAAAGCAAAGACCCACAGGAGATGTGATCAGGTCGAACATGATGTGTGCCGGGTTGACAATCTTCAAAAAGGTTATGGATGGAAAAAAAACTATTAGGAAATACTTGGTTCTCAGGCAAAAAGTGTTCATCTGGTTGGTCATTTCAAGCCCGAGAAGTGCCGTTTCCGGTGATCTGGGGGGTTTCAAAACAAGAAATTTTCTTGTACGCTGCGCGCCAACCGATGGTGGCGCTCCGCTTAGATAGTAATTCGCGCCCCCCGGGTTTGAAAATCCTGGATACGCGCCTGCATATGCTTTAACACAAGAAGTATGAACTCCGATTTCTTGGCACGGATAATAACGTTTGACAATATGCATTTGTATCATTGTAGTAAAGAATCCAGCCACGATTCGTCATCATTCAAGATGTATTTCCTTGTGATGTCATCATATCGAACACGTGGAACAGTGCTACGTGGCTCAATCACGTGATATCATATGGTTTATACGTCCATCAGATACCGTTGAGTATCGTAAGTTGCCAGCCACGTTGTGTAGCATATAGTACCTTGTACATATCAGCAAGGAAAATAGAAGACATTACCTTGGAAATGATTGTGTAACGTTAAAGCAGTTAAGGTACTTTGAAATCATAATAAATATGATGGTGTTTATTCAAATTGCGTATTGAATGGGTAGTCGCTGCTCATGATCATTTAAAGTGAATCGTATCATTTGAACAGTCATAAGTATGAGGTGATGGCTCTCCGACATGTCACAATGGCTGTCGTTGAGACCGCCTACTTCCTTGCTGTAATATTACAATTAGAGACACTAAAGACATATGTTTGTATCATTTTGACCAAATCATCATGTAATATATACCCATCGATCATTCAGTGTAACACACGGCATATATATATTTCAAAATGTATTTCCTTGTGATGTCATCACAATTCGAACACGTGGAACAGTGTTACGTGACTCAATCACGTGATATCATACGGTTTACAGGTCAATCAGATTCCGTTAAGTATCGCAAGTTGCCAGATTGTTTAGCGTTGCTTAGCATATAGTAGCTTGTACATACCAGCAAGGAAAATAGAAGACATTACCTTGTAAATGCTTGTGTAAAGTTAAAGCATATAAGGTACTTTGAAATCATAATAAATATTATGGTGTTCATTCAAATTGCGTATGGAATGGGTAGTCCCTGGTCATGATCATTTATAAAGTGAATCGAATCTTTTGAAAAGTTTACTGCATGAGTGATATTGTAACAAATAATGGACTGATATGTGGAAAACCATCCGACACATCTAGCTAGTACGGTAACTAATGGTACCACCTGTAACACATGTTACCGTGTTACGAACACAACGTATAAATTACTGATGCACGGCTGTGGGACATGAACAGTAGTAACATGTGTCACAGGTGGCACCAGTAGCAACTGTACTAGCTATGTGTTTGAAGTTAAGTAGGTACTGTACCGTTGCTTCCAGTTCAAAACTCTCTTTAAATAACGTCAAATCGTCAAACCGAGAACGACGAAAGGCCATGTTCCGGTATACCCATAGGCCTACCTATAGCATAAAACGACTAGATATTACTTCATTTTAGAATCGCGTATCAAATGGCTGGCACAGGAACTACTCTTATGTCCAACAACCGTGTATCAATCAGTTATGACTACTTTGTGTTTAAACATATTTTACAGGATATGAACAGTACTAACTGTACAAGCCATGAATATCGGGTGGAAAAACAAGATTGTTGTTGTAACCAAATTATTGTTAATTATAATATAATTACTCTCTTCAATGATAGGCCAGCCTAACTTACTATTCCTGTGATTCGTCTAATATTCGAAAGGTGCAGTTTGATATTGATATGTCACGATTCCAAGCGATTTGTGTTAAAGTATTTTAATACGTTGTGGGAGTCATTTGAATACTTGATGTCCCATGTCAACAGAAATGTTAAAACGACGAACAAACACAGTTTTTAGTGCTTATCATTAACTTTCCATATTCGACTTATTCTGTATTTAACTCGTAAATATTTGGCAAACCCAAGACAATAAGAGTATAGTCATATAATTCAGAAATGGTTCAAAATACAGATAAGTTTTCATTTATTGTGTGAGATGTACACAGTCATTCTTATCATTTATTTGTGCTTGCGTTGCGAGTTCTTCCATTCTAACTAACAATTCGAGATAAAAGAGTTTCTAAGTAAAATATAATCTAGCACATGTTTATCCTGTAATAATAATGCCAGTTACATAATATAACAGATGCCGATATTGGACACACAAGATAGCATAACATAGATTGTGTGACCAGCTGTAAAATTACATGGTTTTAATAGACATCCGTACGTATGAAGGTCTTTCCTTGGGTAACGATTTCACCTTCATTACTTCTCTAACTGTCTCAGAAGGTCAGCAAGTCTCTCCTTTATTTCGTGCAAATTCATCTTTGTATATTTTGGATCGATGGCAGAACTTCGAAGAAAATATATTTTCGTCTTTGCTGTGTTGCTACTTTTAAACTTCAATGGTTTTCGGGTAAGTCTCTAAAACATTAATTTAATCAAATTAATTTCTTCAAAATAAAATTGCATGATATTTTTTTACTTGTTTATTTTCTTTCACTAATTGACAATGTGTCAGTATTTCATTTACTTAAGCTTCAAAATAGACCTGTACGTGTTGTCTTTATATAAAATAAAACAACTGTCTACCTGCGCTGACTTGTTACCACGAGTATTTGTAGAGAATATTACGATTGTTGAGCTATCGGCTTCATTCAACGGTAACTTTTTTGAAACTTAGATATTTTTTACAAATGTTGTGCGTTATTTTTTTTAATAGCCCCTTATTCGTACGGTCCATTCTGTCCCATTTTGTTGATACCCAATTAGGAATTACATCATTGAGGTTTTGAGAATGAAACAAACACGTACTAGAAAATCTACAACAGACATTTTACTAAGCAGAACATCTACATTGTACATATCATTTGCAGAGGCTAAACTATTTACAATCAACACGAATCTGTTTGGAGGAGAACTTTGAAACACCTGAAAGAATACAAAATACATACACATATTGAAATGTCTAAATATCATAACTTAAATATATCCAAATTCACACAATTCTGTTTCAAATACAACATGTTTCGCCTCCATCTTGAGTGCAAAGCCTAAAAGTTTTTTTGTAACGAGAGCTTATGGGTTTCGAAACCCTACATATGAGTAAATATCTTTTAACCTATTCTAAGGAAAAAAAAAACGTTATGATTTACTTGTGAACTAATCATTTGTTTATCAAAGAAAATATCGGATGGAATTTAAAATGCGAATGTATAAAACAAGTAACAATATCAAAAAACAACGAAGTTATGTCTTCACGATGACAATTTGTACCGTCAATTCATAAAACTATTCATATTTTCCAAATACGATTTTATTGGTTTTTATTTAACTATTTGTTGATTTTTCAAAACAACAAATATGCATACGAAAATGATAACTGAACTTTTGAATACGTTTAATATCCAATTTGCTATATTTAAAACGTTATACTGATATGATCAATCTGTTGGATGTAATGTTTGAAAGAAGCATAATTCCTAATACAAAGTCGTATAATTTGTCAACATAAATATTGATGGGTTTTTTCGTGTACATAAGAATGGTAGCTTTACGCAATAGAGCTGAATTTTTTTTATTACCCTTTTTTAAGGCGAACTAAGAAAACCTCAGTATTGTAACAGTTTATGTGTGCAATATTTAACAATCAATTTTAAACTACAAAAACAGCAATAGATCAATTCAACATTAGAGCATTACAAGTATTAGAGCTATTATTTTAGCCTTTGAAGAAGATCCTGCTAGGATTGAAACGTCAGGCCAACTTACTTTTACACATTCTATTACACAGGCTCTCTAGTGGATAAGCAGTTTGCTAACAGTCTTATTTTACTTTGATTTAGCAGTTTCAAATTGGCTTTCACAAAAGTGTTAATATGTTTTGCATGACAATATATACCTGACAACAACTTGGAAATTTGCTCGCTGGGCAGGTATCTGTAAAACATAACACAATAAACGCATTAATGTAACACGCTCTTCAATACAGGCACATACGTACGAATATCTATTCACCAGTTTATCATGCAAATACAAGAGTAAACAGAATGTATCTTAAAATGATCAACGATTATTTGTCAAACTTCCCCAAAACACCTTATATTTGATACAGGTAATTTGGCAACCGATATTTGAAAGCCAAATAACACCATTTTATACTAGCATAATACTGAAAATTCGTCTTCAATATTTTTATCTACAAAAAGTTTATCTTAATAATTGTGTATGTTGTCTGGAAACTTTATTTTACATGAGCAAGCAATGTCAATCTTAATATTCCTTCTTAAAATGTATTAACCACTAAATTGCAATCGTTCCTGTTACGATTGTGCGGATTAAGGTAACACTGTTTGTTCCCAATGTCTTGTTTTCCCTCTGGCGGTCATAGCTGCGTATTACACATGCATTTGTTAATAATATAATTGATTCGTCCATGTGCGTTTTTCATATGGATGATTTTGACGCAAATAATAATCATCAACTAACTTTAGATATTCTAGTTGTCAACATTTTTGTAAGAAGTTTGCACGAAACCCCGCTTTAAAACTAAAAATAAAGTACGAAAATTATAACCTTAACGTTATGAAAAGTGAAAAGAAATTAAGAATAAAGTATAATGAAAAAAGTCAATGTGAAACGTTGTTAATTTTGAAATTTTGCCTTAAAAATCAGGAAGATCGTCTACTAACCCACAATAATAAGTAAAAATCATGCTAAGATGTTTTTATTGAAATTGTACCAAACCATTGTAATAAAAAGGAGAATAATAAAACAGACTTGTTTATTATTATTACTCAATCATCCCAGAGAGAACAATAAATAAATGCGTATGCCTTCTCGCTGTGCGTTTCCGTTGTAAAGTTCCTGATTCTGTTTTTTTATATTTCAACAAAACTGTAGAAATATTATAATTATGATTAAGAGCTTTTTTGCGACGTTGTCGACAAGACAGGCTTTTATCCATCATTTCCTCGTTTCTTCATTGCAAAGTCAATCATTTAAAAATATTGAAAATGTTACCATACAACACGTGATCACGTAGACATGAACGGCTATTATTCAAAATCGTGTTTTTGAGGGAATCTAGATGATGTTGATTGTCAAGAATTTTCAAAATAGATATAACTTTACTGTATCATATTTGAAATTTGATGTGTTAGTTGAACATTTACCTATCATTTCATTTAAAGTTAACATATATCGTTTACTTAGGCACTTATATATTTTCATAACTACTCTGGCAAAAATATCCTTTTGATTGCGAATTTTTGCACGACTGGTATATCATTAGCTTCTTTCTCCCAACATACTTAATTGACGAATTATCGGAAAATCTCATCACCTGTAAACCATGTAAGAGTTGTCGTGAACCAATGCACAAATAAAATACTGACTAATTCTAATATGTTATATTCAATAGGATAAATGTGATGTCTTACTGAATTGGACGGATCGTGCATTTCATGCAATATATCTGAATTATTTCCTCCTTCAAAGTAGTATCTTACTTTCTTTCATACAAAGCGTACAGGCGTCAAATGACACTTCCTTTTATGTGTCGTTATGATATTATGTGTTATCCTTGACTTAGGATACGCCAACCATAGGTAAAAAAAATATTCATGCACGTTTTGTTATGAACAAGGATGTGTTTTCATGGGAGCTGGATTCACGGGGATGTTGTGGGGCTTTCAAGAATGGCGTTCTGTCTTTAATAGATACAGTAAACGTGAAGTTGCCGAAAGAGTATCCGTTTTTGCTAATGTAGACAAAGGGTAATCAAAACAGTTTTCGTTATGGATACGCTAACTTGTCTTCTGCTATACATGAGGTTATTTTGATTGAGCGTGAATCGTCTTACATGTGTTAGGCTTTGCCCAAATATTTTCTACTCCGATCTTAAACTTGTTTTGTTTTATTCATAAAAATATAAACTATTACTTTAACAACGTTTTTGTAGGTTACAGATAACTCTTCATAATGTGTGTACATTGAAAGCCTTAGTTATTGCATACGTTCTGAGTACAATATTTCTAAAAAGATCGACATATTTTCTATGAGCAAAAAAAAGTTGTCGCAAAAAGTTGTAGCTTTCAGGCGAACGAATGTTGACAATTAGCGTCAGTTGCTAGGGCGTAAACCGTATACGTGTTTTGTGATGTTGAAGACAAACAAAATATATTGTGCTGTTGATGCTTGTCCAAGTCAATCAAGTGGCTTGTACGTATCGAAACAAACAATACTCTTCTTCACAACGGATGAATTTTCAATTTTGGTTGGTTGCTCTTTTTTTGGACATATTTTCAAAACTTGGCTATTTTCAAGCATTTGAGGGTGAATTGCACGTTGTCCCAGTGTATAAGTACCTCATTAGCATAATATATCCACTTTCCCGATATAGATAATTGCACTTAGGTTACCCTACGAACACCACTAGGAGATCAAAAATTTACGGATCATGAATTTTCTTCATTTCTTTTCAAGAAGCTCAGAATAAAGTGTCTCATTGTAAAAATAGAATACAATTTGATGAATATTGTAACTAGAATACGTTTGCAAATAGTTCGAGATTTCTGCAATTATTTCATTTTTTTACTTAAATTTCCAAACAAAAAACGTTGAATTCTTGAATTGCATCATTTCTGCTTAATAGAGACCTTTTCATTTTTGGTAATAGGTTACGGAAGTGTATGAGGGACACGAACACATTGCAAAACGTCATAAATCTTAAAATTACCGTTTTTAAGAGATGTTCGTAGTAAGCGAAAAAGAAAAAAAAAAGTGAAAAATACCGCTTTTGGTAAATAATATGCAACCTGGCAGCGTTCCAAACAACCTTGGCGATCTTCAAGGTTTTTATATTGATAAAAGCCTAATGATATCAACTATTTTTTTTTATATTTCACAACACATCTGCAACTAACAACATTCATTACTGCAAAAAAAAAAATATATCATGCGAAAAATGTACAGTCGGATACATGTTTTTTTTTAAGGACGTGGGTAAGGTTTCAATTTGTTTATAATCCATAGATAATGCTGATGTTTGTACTTTTAATTTTCTTTCAATAATATATTGTAGGTTTTTTTTCTCGCTTTCTCAGATAACATGTCATTCACATTTCGATTAGCATAATGCACAGGGAATTATTACTTTCATCTGCTTATCGTAGTTATGATCGCTTTATTAAGTTAGTGTATGGTGACTTACGATTGTTTTATGTATAGTAATGATAAATAAGAAGTATTAGAAGACATGCAAACATACATATAATCATATTTTCAAACAATTAAAGCAATTCAATAAAACCTACTTTTAATATCAGCTATGCTAATGAACAGTAAAATCAATGTTAAAGAAATATTAAGATTGCGAATTTTTGCACGACTGGTATATCATTAGCTTCTTTCTCCCAACATACTTAATTGACGAATTATCGGAAAATCTCATCACCTGTAAACCATGTAAGAGTTGTCGTGAACCAATGCACAAATAAAATACTGACTAATTCTAATATGTTATATTCAATAGGATAAATGTGATGTCTTACTGAATTGGACGGATCGTGCATTTCATGCAATATATCTGAATTATTTCCTCCTTCAAAGTAGTATCTTACTTTCTTTCATACAAAGCGTACAGGCGTCAAATGACACTTCCTTTTATGTGTCGTTATGATATTATGTGTTATCCTTGACTTAGGATACGCCAACCATAGGTAAAAAAAAATATTCATGCACGTTTTGTTATGAACAAGGATGTGTTTTCATGGGAGCTGGATTCACGGGGATGTTGTGGGGCTTTCAAGAATGGCGTTCTGTCTTTAATAGATACAGTAAACGTGAAGTTGCCGAAAGAGTATCCGTTTTTGCTAATGTAGACAAAGGGTAATCAAAACAGTTTTCGTTATGGATACGCTAACTTGTCTTCTGCTATACATGAGGTTATTTTGATTGAGCGTGAATCGTCTTACATGTGTTAGGCTTTGCCCAAATATTTTCTACTCCGATCTTAAACTTGTTTTGTTTTATTCATAAAAATATAAACTATTACTTTAACAACGTTTTTGTAGGTTACAGATAACTCTTCATAATGTGTGTACATTGAAAGCCTTAGTTATTGCATACGTTCTGAGTACAATATTTCTAAAAAGATCGACATATTTTCTATGAGCAAAAAAAAGTTGTCGCAAAAAGTTGTAGCAGTTGTAGCTTTCAGGCGAACGAATGTTGACAATTAGCGTCAGTTGCTAGGGCGTAAACCGTATACGTGTTTTGTGATGTTGAAGACAAACAAAATATATTGTGCTGTTGATGCTTGTCCAAGTCAATCAAGTGGCTTGTACGTATCGAAACAAACAATACTCTTCTTCACAACGGATGAATTTTCAATTTTGGTTGGTTGCTCTTTTTTTGGACATATTTTCAAAACTTGGCTATTTTCAAGCATTTGAGGGTGAATTGCACGTTGTCCCAGTGTATAAGTACCTCATTAGCATAATATATCCACTTTCCCGATATAGATAATTGCACTTAGGTTACCCTACGAACACCACTAGGAGATCAAAAATTTACGGATCATGAATTTTCTTCATTTCTTTTCAAGAAGCTCAGAATAAAGTGTCTCATTGTAAAAATAGAATACAATTTGATGAATATTGTAACTAGAATACGTTTGCAAATAGTTCGAGATTTCTGCAATTATTTCATTTTTTTACTTAAATTTCCAAACAAAAAACGTTGAATTCTTGAATTGCATCATTTCTGCTTAATAGAGACCTTTTCATTTTTGGTAATAGGTTACGGAAGTGTATGAGGGACACGAACACATTGCAAAACGTCATAAATCTTAAAATTACCGTTTTTAAGAGATGTTCGTAGTAAGCGAAAAAGAAAAAAAAAAGTGAAAAATACCGCTTTTGGTAAATAATATGCAACCTGGCAGCGTTCCAAACAACCTTGGCGATCTTCAAGGTTTTTATATTGATAAAAGCCTAATGATATCAACTATTTTTTTTTATATTTCACAACACATCTGCAACTAACAACATTCATTACTGCAAAAAAAAAAATATATCATGCGAAAAATGTACAGTCGGATACATGTTTTTTTTTAAGGACGTGGGTAAGGTTTCAATTTGTTTATAATCCATAGATAATGCTGATGTTTGTACTTTTAATTTTCTTTCAATAATATATTGTAGGTTTTTTTTCTCGCTTTCTCAGATAACATGTCATTCACATTTCGATTAGCATAATGCACAGGGAATTATTACTTTCATCTGCTTATCGTAGTTATGATCGCTTTATTAAGTTAGTGTATGGTGACTTACGATTGTTTTATGTATAGTAATGATAAATAAGAAGTATTAGAAGGCATGCAAACATACATATAATCATATTTTCAAACAATTAAAGCAATTCAATAAAACCTACTTTTAATATCAGCTATGCTAATAAACAGTAAAATCAATGTTAAAGAAATATTAAGATTGCGAAACATAATATTACTGCTTAGATTTTGGAATGTGAAATTTTCTTTCCGTTCTAATCATCTTTTTCTATAATAATTGACAAGTTGGAAATAGTTCATTTATTTGAATCAAAAGCGAAATCAGCTGTTATTTTAATAGGCTATACAATTCTGTTTTGTGTATTTAAACTTAAAATGATAGTATCTGTTATAATTAAGGTGTAATAGATAGGCGTATGTCCTGTTTTTTGTGATATATTGACCTTCGTACAACCTTCTTAACTCGATATTGTTTCTTTAGAATGTACTTTGCTTAATCGTACATTTCCTTTATATTTTGTTACATCAGATATCGTCAAGCACAAGAGTCAACAATTCAAGTAAGTTTTCGTTCTGTAATGGTAACGGTTAATATAAACTACCGAAAACTAACCAATTAACATAAATTTGTTATCTAAATCATAATTCGGAAAAGTTTAATATAGAAAGGAACCATCTAGATGTACTTCATATGTTGTACATTCTCCTATTTCAATTTGTAAGATAAATAATAATTTACAATTCTCAATAATTTCCTTGTACTGTGTACTGAAGTAGTTTTAGCGCTGATTGGGGTATATTGTAGATACTCCGCGATAGTTAAACTGAAAGAAATACAAGTCATTAGTCAATTTTATTTCAAGCGATAAAAAATAGTTCTGATTATATTCATTCATATTAGTTAGTAATTTGTTCAAAGTAAGTTGACCTGACGTTTCGATCCTAGCAGGATCTTCTTCAGAGGCTAAAAGGAGAATCACAGTAACAGAAGGGACAAAACACGCACTTTGTTTAAACTTTGTATACTGTAGGCTCGTTCAATAATTTGGCACTTTCAAATCTCCGGTCAGTGCTGATGAACGTTAGATTGTTGTAAGGTGAATATAGGGCCAAATCATACCCTCATGTCGAGGATTAGCCATTAATAATCCATTACTAATCATGTTTGCTTCTGTGACCATGTCGCAACAGATTCACGGTAGATCTTTGCGTTAGATTCTCATTTCAAATAAAATATACTTGCTCATATTAGCCTCCATGAAAACTAGCCGAAAAAGATTGAATGCATTTTCTTATGGTTCATATTAGTGACCACGTCAGGTTTACCGTGTAGTTCCAACAAAACTATTGCGATGTAGCCCTATATAATATTTTTCTTTAAATAATTCTTTACATATGGAACTGTATCTACAACAGTTTTACGATTTGTTCTCCTCTTCTTCATACATTATCGTGGTGCTAGACTTGCAGTATTTTCTATTCCAAACTCCGGAGTATCCAAGGGATTGTCATGAAGTACTTAACCAATGCTCTTCTACCAACGCCAAATCCGGTGTGTACCTGATTAAACCTGACCAGTATCCGGAACCATTTCAGACAAATTGTGATCACAACACTACATCTGGAGGTTGGACAGTAAGTAATATATTTCAAGAAATGAACACTTACAATCACAGAGATTACTCTCCAAGACTAACTTTGTAGGACACATTCAAATTTTCAGTCCATTTTAGTTGTACAGTGTGTCGGATAATACCTTGTACGATGTATGAATATTTGAAGCCTAATATCGGAAACAAAACTACCCAGAGTAATTACATTAAAATTGTAAACGATTTTAAAAATAAAAAAAATCTCTGCACAACTAGGCTAGTGATCTAGATATGTATTATGATAAGATATAACGCAACATCACAAATGTGTTCTATCCAATTCGTATTAATTTAGGCGAGCCGCAAATTTTAGCTATAAGGTTAAGATCATAAGTTAATGAAATTTATCCGTTAGTTGTCTACCTATTTTTTGTTTATTATTCAGGTCATACAACGACGTGTTGATGGATCCATCGGTTTTAATCGAACCTGGGATGAATACAAACACGGAATTGGTTTCTTAGACAGTGAATTTCTAATTGGTAATGAAAAGCTAGCTCATTTGATAAACCAAAAGAGGTACCAGCTGCGCATCGAGCTAGAGAATTATGCAGGCCAGTCATATTCCTTGACATACGACAACTTTCGCATTGCCGATGAATGGGGGGATTATTCTATAACAAGTCTTGGGGGTGTCGAAGGAATAACAGGTAAGACTTGTTCTAAATTATTTTCTCCATATGTTTGTAGTCAAAACGGAAATTAAAAATGCTTACAAAAAGTTTAAATGGAGGAAATGATTATCATACACAACTATATTGATTGATTCCCATAGTCGAATACTTGATAATGTAATATTATTTTTAATGTGTGACATAAATGAGTATACGTTGAATGAGCCTTAACAATACAAAATCCGGCTTACATTTGATCATATTTTAACAATCAGCAAATGTTCGGAGCGCCCAGAGCATTACAATGGTAACACGATTCGCTAAAAAATTAATGTCATAACAGTGAGCTAACACTTCAAGCTAAGATTAACTTGTTGTGGTTACAACTTCCCCAGATTTACCCATCACCTGGTGCTCATCCAACAAGGATAATTATGATAATACATGTGAAAGAACTTGTGAGAATCCAACTGATTGTGTCATGCCGGATCCAGTGGATCCAGAGAGATGTCTTTGTACAGAAAACCACATGGTTCTTGGAGATAGCTGCATACCTAAAGAGCAATGTGGCTGTTACGTCCAAGAGGACAGCGTCGTATTAGCAGTAAGTTTATTTGATGCCGTTCACAAGTCTTAATATATAACATCAAAAATACGCTATCAATACGCTTCAATTGATTGACCTTACTTTTTATTTGATCTGTTATTAATTTTCATGAATATTGATGATATTAATTTTCACTTCCATTTCGGTTTTACGTGTTCTTGCAAAAGTCTTCTAATTGAGACCTAGCAAAATACAAGGCATCCAGAGCAATTACACCCAGAAGGATACATTTAAAACGCTCACGACCATTTAGTATTAGAAATTCAGTTTTACTCAAAGAGCGTTACCAAGCGTTGTACTAAATGAACATTGATTTTATTTTCACTGGAATATGTCGTTTTACGTTTATCTTTTCCAGGAAGGTGGATCATACATTAATTCTGATTGTTCCTTACGCATAACTTGCAACAGTAACGTACTCACAAGTGAGAGTTACAGTTGTAGCGCAGACGCAACCTGCGAGGAGAGGAATGATGTCCGTAGATGTTACTGTAACGAATGGTTTGAAGGCGATGGTCTTACATGTACCCGCAGTGGACCGAGAGATTGTTCTGATCTGTACGCAGCAAACAGAACAAATAACGGAGCATATACCATTTATCCCGCTGAAAGCTCTGGTTTTGAAGTATATTGTGAAATGTCTAGTGGTGGTTGGACAGTAAGTTTTAACTATTGAAAAAACAGAATTTTACCATGTTAAATTTTAATTTTCTCATATAACATGACCTCTCTCACTAACATTTTAATTAAATAATTCAATTATTTGATTAAATTGATCCATCTTCCTATCGCTTTAATCCAATCGGATATTGACCTTCACCAGTTAATTTCTCTAACTTACTGTAGTACAAATGAGATATTTCATATATTACTCACATCCAATCGATAAACTTTTTGATTCTCATTCTAGATTTTGCAACGACGTACAAGTAGCTCCGTCAATTTTTATCGAAACTGGAATGAGTACAAACACGGGTTTGGAATTCCCACAGGAGACCACTGGATTGGCAACGACAAAATATACAGTTTGACACAACAAACAGACATAAACTACCAACTTCTAATAGAAAAGACAAACAGGGAAGGATCAACATACCACAGCCGTTATTCATCTTTCAGTATCAGTAACGAGAGAGATAAATACCAACTGTCATTGGGTGGCTACAGTGGAAATGCTGGTATGTATTTTGCTAAATGTCAATCATACGCAGTCAATCATATGCAATCATACGCAATCACAAATGTCAATCATACGCATACGTAATCACACGCAGTTATTACATAATATTCTTATAACATAACTACCTGTAGTCGTAATCACAGTCTTTGATTTGTACTCGTACATATGCTCAAGTCATGTTATAAATCTAGTGTTTGTACTAATGTAGAATTGTATTAGACGTCGAGCTTAGATTCCCGTGCGCATTGCTCATTACACGTTGTTTTGCACTTTAGCACGTGTTGGTGAAAGTATATATGGTTTTAATATCATAATATATTATATCAACCACTCTTATATAGTTAGTAGCGTCTGCTTGCTCGCAAATTTCACCCAGACCTTGTCGAGCTTAAAACGTAAAGGAATAATAACCAGTCTAGAAAACTAATGATTGCTGCATCTTTTCAGCTTACTTTGTGATTGAAATATGTTATTAAAGTGTAAATTCAATTATTGTTTTTTAAGAACGACTTTATCATTTCCAAACAAAGAAAATTAAGCCTCATTTGACCATGCAATATTTGTTCATTACATTGATTGAGAGGCAAATGATATTGCAATAATAACATCAAAAGTATCCAAATAATTCGGACAGTTTTTTTAAAGAGATCATTCGAGACGAATTGTATGTGTTACATTCTTAAAGAGCATTACTAGCCGTATTTCTTATCGTTAGAAATGTATAATCATATTGTAAACTATTAGTTTGTTGATATCAAATGGAAGAAATCTGTCAGTATGGAAGTTAAAACGTTATCACGAGAAATTATGATGCCATGAATGATACAACCAAACACTTTATTACCTTCCCTGTTATTTGAGCGCCTAGCATATATTGAACAGTCAACACTATATATTTTACAAAATGCTAAAAGTTAATCGTCAAAAAAAGGCACCGATTACATTTCTGCTAATCTGTCACTCACTACTATATTATTAATTAATATTTGTCAAAGGAAACGAAACAATGATATAAATACAATACTGACATTGAGAAAAATATTGTTATAATTAACGATGTTCTCAAATGAGGTCCCAGACGAATTTACAGAATTGGAATCGTTCCAATAAAAATTCGCAAACTTGACTCCTTTGTTCAATATTGTAAACTCCCTTACGATAATTTAGCACTCGTATATGAAACCACAAAAATATAACGTAAGCCCAACTTAAACGAACAAAATAACAAACGCAATTATAACCTACAACTATAGCAAACGAACCTAAAGTGACTTAATAGTGTCCAGTATATATAAAAGGAAAAAACTTCGTATTTTACAAGAAAATACCTTCATTCATTATTTGCTAATTTCCTTCCAGGTAACAATGCTATGGGAGCAAATTCAGGGTATCGATTTAGTACGCACGATCAAGACAACGATGGATCGAGTACCTTCGACTGTGCAGAAAAACACCAAGGCGGCTGGTGGTATGCATACGATAGAAGCACGGGCTCTTCCAACCACTGCTACTCGTTCAGCAATCGCGTAGCTACAGGTGGATACGAGTACTCTGACTGTTATGGTTATTATTTTCAATATTATTGTCTGCATAATTATTGCTTTTGTCATGAATACGACTATCGCCGTGAACATAAATGCACAAATTGTGATAGCTGTAGTGGTAGTTACCCTTATAAATGCTGCCGAAACAAAAACCAGGTCTATGCGACAACTTTCTATTCATGTGGCTACTCCAATCTGAATGGTGACTACTCGTACAACGATAACCGCGGTATCTTCTGGACGAATGTTCAGGGTTCTGATTGCGGTATAACAGCAACAACAATGAAAATACGGCCAAGTCAATGATCAAAGTAGTGGATTTGAAGTCTTCAAGGTTACAAGGACAGGAAACGGTTGGCGATATAATAGCATGTATTAAACAAGGAAGTACATATCGAAGCTAGTGGAAGTTTGCATATTTAAAGGATGGAAGTGAAGGAAAGAGACACTAGTTAGCCAAAGCAATACTATGTAATGGGTCAAACTATCAAACGACGGTAAAATAATTTAAGAGGGGTACAACAATCACAGGAAACTCGATGGCATTCGATAATTTGTCCAGAGTTTTCAAAAATGGTATTGAATTCGATTTTTCTTAAATGTTATTAGTATTGATGTCACTGAGAATACTAAGAAGTGATGCAAATAAAATATATTAAAAAAATACATCAGTATACTGACCAGTAATATTCCTTTCCAAAAGTTGCGATTATATTGAATAAACACAAGTGACAATGTTATGACATCGTCTAACTATGAACGTTATCTTATACGTTTCGATTTACTTTCTGGGTTGTTTATGTAATATGTTTGAGAGAACAGTTCTACTGCCAGAGTAAAGCGCACTAGTTTATGCAGAAAGAACACAACCAACCGAAATCACCAGAATATGTGCCCTCTTATTCATGAATCAATATCCTTATATTGACACAATTAGATGATACATTTGCTTTCGATAATGAAAGAAGCGTTTATATGCACACGAAGTTGATCATATATAACTAGGGTTCTGGGAGACTCCTTTAATAAGATATTTGCCAAAGGTATGTATTCAACGAGACTCACTCACTTTCCAGTAATCTGCATATCTTTCTTTCTCACTCATCTCCTTGCAAGAATATGATGTAGTATTTATTCATTTGGTCATCTGCTTGATTGTCCCGACTATAGAAACTATCGTTCTCCGAAATTCCTAGTAGATGCGATAACCACCTGATCATCCCCACCAACCCCAGCACGTATTTAAAGCGTATTGCTGTGTTTGAAATATAACAAATATGAGTGATATTCCGACATGAATCCCTCTGAGACTTACAAATTCAAAGGAAAGTGTCATTTTCAAGAATTTTACAGAAATGGGAGGGCACAGGTGGGTGGGGGGGGGGGGTGGTATGGGAGGACAGTGGCCTTTGTATTCCGACTCCACATCCCTGGTATTCAACAACAGATAATATAGTTTTGTTGATTATTCAAAGAACTTGCGATTTTTTCTTCAAGATCTCAACAATGACAAACACCTTAATTTCAAAGTGACAACAAGTACACTATGTTTAATCGAAAGTGGTCCTTTGTCGGCTTTTTGTCATCCTTAGATCCTTAGTTTTCTATCACATTACTGGAAATAGATTGTCGCACCATTTGTGACCCTGCCGATATTTCGTAAAGAGGGCAAACCCACAAGCCAGACGGGAAGAGTAATATAAGAACACATGGAAATATCTAAATTACCTTGATATCGAAATGATATAACGAATGGATAAATGTAAAACTGGCAGAACATTTTGGTCACTGAAGTTTTGTTATCGCTTACAAACCTTGGAAGTTCCCTCTTCTTTCATTTTCCTGACTACATATCAAGTATTTTTTTTTTTTTTAGTAAGTAATTTCTATATTGCAAGCATGGGAGTAAAACTTGAGATAAAATAAATAAAAAAAATCAAAAAAATATAAGAAGCAATTGTTAGAAAACATCAAATAAGCAAAGTTGAAAGAGTAGAAAGATTATAACAAAGGCCCTAATGCCTATATTTTTCACTGACAGCAACCCATCCGCTCTGTTCAGCACATACACCAGTGACAATATGACTCGGATATTTCTGCAATACTATAGCTTTGTGTTCATTTAAGGATGCCAATTACTACAACGAAAAGAACATGATATTTAAAATAATCTTTGGTTGCCTTTCCCTTAATATGTGCAAGCAATATCCAATAACCAAGAACAACTATTTTAAATGAAGAAAGAGATCAATAAACTGACGTATTATCCTCATCTATACCGTCAGCTAATTGTTGGTTCGTATTGACAGAATCGTTAACATTTCACAAATATTTGGTAATGTACAAGTATAATGCTTCGGTATTAATTCAACTTCAAATCGGCTGAAATATAGAGAGAAAGACTGTGGATGCAACGCCTTCGCACCATTCAACTTCATGGACCTAACATTCTTTTTAAACGTAGACGGTGACCAGATAACTTGGAATCGCTACGTCTTTTCCTGTATTCGGGATTAAATAGTATGTTCAGTGACAAAGGCAATCAGATCAGTCGTAGTGACTACGCCAAAGGTTACCCGTTATATGCCTTTGATATGACACCTGACCTAGCTAGCTGAGGCCACTTTAATCTCCGTAAAATGGTAATGTGCGTCTTGAAATGCAATTTGAGCACGCCCTGACCAGAAGTGTGAGCGTGTTTGTATACGCTAAAGTTGACGTTGTGATAGTAGTGGTTAAACTCTTAACGTATTCATAGACAATCAACCCTCTTTTCTGGAACCGTCATCAATACAAAACAATTAAATAAAAGGAGAACCGGTAAGTAATCGTGTGGCAATTTTCGTTAGAGTTGAGCAAATATAATTTTATTTTACTCCTTTGGACGTCTTATTTCTGGCAGTTCATATTGCCAGAATCATTTTAATAAGAAGTGTGCGTGGTAAACAGGATTCAACTATTCGTAAGCTAAAATGACGGTAGCTCTCATGAGACGATTGCGTTTATTGTCCTTTTCATAGTTGAGACGTTTTTTTCTTTGATATTTAAGGTGATATTGGAAAACGGATTCATGTCTCTCAATAAATCCGTAGATACAAATATACGCCTGAGAGGATTGCGCATTGCTATGGAGAATACCAGCCAGCTGTTATAGAGCTGTTTTTGGCCCTCTCTAAGATCCTTTTGTTAATTGTCTACCGTCGGAATTGGAGACAAATTTTGACCCATCTTACAAAAATGTGATGATTTTATACCATATCACGACGTCCCATGGGAACGATCAACGCATGAATGATTGGTTTTCCAAAAGAAACTCATCAAAGAAAGATGATGTTAATAGAAAGATGATCATATGAAATATTTCCATGAGCTATATCACCATTTTTTTTTAAATGGCAAAGTAATATCACACATTACATTATGTTATTTAAAACCCTAGAGACAAAACCTAGGTCTCAAATTTGGCCAAACAGATGCATCCAGAACAAGTCAAATGTATGCAGGAAGAGTTTGCAGATGCTATCAAGGAACCATAAGGACATACCTATTCATTGACCTAACGCCTTATACGCCCAAGTGATCGAAGCAAAACAAAATATGATAGAACATAGACGAATAATTCTAAAACTTTCCTTTGTGAACTGAAGGGCCACCGTAGCACCAGCAACACGTCGCTTTAGAACCATGCACGTGAAATGGAATGTTTTTATCCAAATTTCCCCCCAAAAGGCGAAACGTTTCCTACTACACGAGGACACCAAATTAATTACCAGTTGATGTGAATGCGCTTCCAATGTGGTAAAAAGGGAATGTACCGTTACCTTGCGTCCAGAAAGACTAAACTGTCATGGTACAAGAAACATCTAAGGGATTTTTCCATCAAACGCCTATCCAATAAAAAGCGCAAGGATGTATTAATAAAGAGGGGATGTTTTTTTTTTATTTTGATATCAAATAGTAAATCCTACTCATCACTGTACAACATTATCAATATATGTACATAGGTGGCGTAAACGACACTCGAAAATGATAAGATCTTTTTTAACTTATATTTGATTTACAATAGACAATTTCACATGAATATTCATTTTATAGCTTAGTTTTCAACAACAATAATGGTTAGGAACTGCATAGGCTACTATGTAACCGAAATAAATACAAAGAAGAAGTGGGAGAAAAAGATGAAGAATACGAGAGAAAGTTAATAAATTTCCGACAACGAAGTATTATTAAATAAATTATTGCGTTAATATTGGTGAATTTATATGAAATATTGATAAACATATATTTAAAGCAATTAGAGGGGGCTCTTCCAATTAAACGTACTCATGTAGCCAAACTGTTAAGTGGATTATTTAGACTGATTTTTTTATTTAATATCATGATTTCCCCAGTAAATATATTTGTTGAATGGAACCATCTAGTCAATACCAAGTTTTTATTTTTACTCTTAACCCGTCAAAGGTGTTGATTTTCTTCAATAATTAACTTAAATGGTAGAGAGAACAAAACGTTAGTGCAGCGTGGTTTAAATTTATATGTTAACAGCCTAGGTTAAAAAAAAATAGAATAGTATATATAACACAAGAACATTGCATGTGTCTTGAAAGATGACCTTAGGTAGCTCTTTCGTCGTGATATTTTATAGTAAAAAAAATAAAATAAAATAAGTGTTGAATATGTTTCAAAAGCTATTGGGGTTTCTACGATATTCACCTTTAACATTTGATTATTCTAAAGCTATATTTGACGTTAATGCATTGTTTTAACAATCTAATAACTCAACCAAGTGTGTTTCTTTTTTAATAATTATTCAATTATCATGTTTTAAATGTGCGTTTTCTTTCTTGAAATAATATCACGTTTTAATTTGTAAACTTGTTTATAGGTAAATGAGTCTTTTTGGCGAAAATTGTCAAATTTCCTCTTTTCATTGTTGTATCGGAATTTTCATATTATCATAACATTTAATTAAGTGTAGGTTAAATAAAACGTAATTTGATCTACTATGCACTCATTCTTAGTTTAACTATTAATTGTATTTCAATAATACGCAACATTGAGGAACTATTATTTATGTCACACATAGACAAACGTAGCAAGCTGTTTTTTTTTTTTGGCGTTATTTTTTTCATGTATAACGTCAGAGGTTTTGTGCTATTAAGTCTAACAATTAAGTATATGAACAATAGTTATAATAGTCCTATCAAAATCAATTTGATTAGTTACACCAACATCTTATCATATATTTTATTTAAATAGGCCTATGTGACTATACGCTTTAACACTAATTCGAAAATTATATGTACGAAGTATGATATCGCTTTATTAAGTACTTATTGATTAACCTGCATTGGGTAGAAAAAAAACAAAAAAACACTGGTGACAAAATATGAGACCTGTCTGCAGCTTAGCGAAACAGCTATTTACTAAACTTACCACGATTAATTCGTATAAGAAATTAAAACTACTATTCCCACTCCCACGAACACGAACAAAGTAAAGTGATTATCTGGAAAATTATAACAAAATATACAATGTTCCAACAATGTAATCTAATTTTAAAAACGATCAAATAAAAATAAAGGATGTTGCTCACATATAGGTGAATAAATATGTTTAAATAATCGCTTATCAACTCCACAAATAATTATTTCATAGAGTATATGTTGTAAAGGTTGTCCATCGATCCATATACCCACCGGAATCGAACAGAGGGGTCTCTTCCATTATTTTTTGTTTAGAACTTTAACAGAACCATTTCCAATATTCCATATTCCTAATGTATCCCAATCCCGTTCATCACTGTACACTAATTTATTTTATATACAAAGGTGGCGTATACGACACTTGAAATCAAAACATCTTTATTCACATATATGTGATTGATAATTGACACATATACATGAATGTTGATTTTTATATCCTAGAATCGGTGAAAAATCGATATGTCCGATGACAGGAATCGCTAGCAGTATGGGACGCCGAATATTGTATTACCAAATTGCTACCAGATATTCAAAGTGGTGTTTGCTGTGTTAGAGGGTGGGACATAACACAAACATAAGCAGGTAGAAATATTCTAAACGTCTTTGGAATGGTATTTATTTGTATTGATCAATTTTTTTCAGTAACAAAAATGGTAAGGACTTGGTAAGGCTACTCTGTACAGTAAAAATTAACACACTTACACGGAATGGGAGAAAATGGTGAAGAACACGAGAGAAATTTTATAATATTCCGACAATGAGTTGTTATTGGCGAATATTCTTATATATTGCTAGAAATGTGTTTGAATAAGCGCATATCATTTATAAATATTTGTTGCCACTTTACCAGAACCACTTTCAACACCCCTTATCCCTCACTTATCATTGCACGAGAGAAAGTTTATTACAACGAATACAACGTTCCGACAATGTAATCTAATTGAATAAATCATTAAATAAATGTTGACGGATATTGCTTCAATAATGGTGGAAAAATATGATTGAATTGTCGCTTAGCATATTTCACAAATATATATTTCATAGAGTATATGATGAAAAGGTTCTCCCCGATCCATTTACCCCGGGAATCGAATAGAGGGGGCTCTTCCGGTCGACTTTGTTTTAGAACTTTAACAGAACCATTTCCAATATCCCATATTCCTAACGTATCTCAATCCCACTCATCACTGTACAACTTCATCAGTATATATGCAAAGTGGCGTATACGACACTTGAAATCAAAAGTTCTTTATTCACCTATATTTGACTGGTTATTGAAAATAAGCATGAACATTCATATTTATATTCCAGTACCGGTGAAAGTCGATGTGTAAGCAGTATGGGACGTCGAATATTTGATTACCAAATTGCTACCAGTAATTCAAAGTTATCTTTGTTGTGTTAGAAGGAAGGACACTTGCATAATCAGGTGCAAATATTCTAAACGTCTTTGAAATGGTATTTCTTTATATTGATCAAATAAGTTATCAGTAACTTTAATCATAAAGACTTTCATAGGCTACTCCGTACAGTAAAAATAAAAACCTAGACGGAATGGGAAAAAATGGTGAAGAACACGAGAGAAATTTAATTATACTTCGACAATGAGTTATTATTGGCGAATATTCTTAAATATTGCTAGAAATGTGTTTGAATAAGCGCTTATCATTTATAAGTAAGAGGTGATGGCTCTCCTCCGATATGTCACAATGATTGTCGTTGAGAGAGCGTACTTCCTTGTTGTAATATAACAATAAGATATGCTAAAGACATATGTTTGTATCATTTTGACCAAATCACCATGTACTATAAACCACCGATATCATTCAGTGTAACTCACGGTATATACGCGGGTTCAACCGTTTGATTGTTTCTTACTACCAGTAAACAATTTAATCCAGTGTCAAACAATTTGTCTTACACAGTACAATTTAATGCGATCTCTTGTAGTAGGCTTATATAATACTTCACTACATTCCGAATACAATCCTGTAATAACAACAAGGTCAGATACCTCTTCTAGGTTATATGAGGAAGGGTGGGGGGTGGGTGGCAAATGCTTTAACACAAGAAGTATGAACTCCGATTTCTTGGCACAGATGATAACTTCTGACAATATGCCTTTGTCTCAACGTAGTAAAGAATCCATACACTATTCGTCATAATTCAAGATGTATTTCCTTGTGATGTCATCACATCGAACACGTGGAACAGTGCTACGTGGCTCAAGCACGTGATATCATACGGTTTATAGGTCAATCAGATTCCGTTAAGTATCGTAAGTTGCCAGCCACGTTGTGCAGCATATAGTAGCTTGTATGTAACAGCAAGGAAAATAGAAGGCATTACCTTGTAAATAATTGTGTAACGTTCAAGCAGTTAAGGTACGTTGACTTCATCATAAATATGATGGTGTCCGTCAATTTGCGTATGAAATGGGTAGTTCCTGGTCATGATCATTAAAGTGAATTGTATCATTTGAACAGTTTCTGCATGAGTGATATCGTAACAAACAATGGACTGATATGCGGAAAACCATCCGATACATATAACTAGTACAGTAAAAAACCGGTGCCACCTGTGACACATGTTACGTGTTGCAAACACGGCTGTGGGACATGATGAGTAGTAACATGTGTCAAATGTGGCACCAGTAGTTACTGTACTAGATATGTGTTTTTAGTAAAGTAGGAACTGTACCGTTTGATTCCTGTTCACAACTCTCTTTAAATTACGCCAATTTGTCATGTCGAGATGAAGAAATGCCATGTTCCGGTATACCCATAGGCTTACTGATGGCATCAATAAATAGATACGACTTCATTTTAGAATCGCGTATTAAGGAACTCGCACCCAATGGTTAGTACAAGAACTACTGTTATGTCCCACAACCGTGTATCAATAAGTAATAGTAATTACTACTTTGTGTTCAAAACATGTATAACGGGACATGAACAGTAGTTAGTAACTGTACAAGCCATGCATATCATTTGGAAAAATTAAATTATTGTTGTTGTTGTATCCAAATTATTGATAATTTTTAACACCCCAGTAAATAAAGACAAAACCACATCGTTAAATAGAATTAACCTATTTCCTTGATATGCCAGCAGAAAATACTATTCCTGTGATTCGTCTAATATCCGAAAGGTGCTGTTTGATATTGATATGTCACGATTCCGAGTGATTTGGTGTTAAAGCATTTTAATACGTTGTGAGCGTCCTTTGCAGAAATGATGTCCCATATCGATTCAAAAGTTTAATCGACGAACAAACACAGTTCTTAGTTCTTATCATTCACCTTCTCTATTCGACCTATTATCATATGTTAACTCGCAAACATATGTGACAAGCTTAAGACAATGAAAATATAGTAATTTAATCCAGCAATGGTTCAAAATACAGATAATTTGGCATTTATTGTGTGAGATGTAAACAACCATTCTTATAATTTCCTTGTGTTTGAATTGCGAGTTCTTTAATTCTTACTAACAGTTCGAGATAAAAGAGCTTCTAGTAAAATATAACACATATTTATCTTGTAATAATAACGACACTTACATTATATACAGACGTCGATATGTGACACACTAGATTGCATGACATAGGTTATGGATCTTAAATGTGACCGACTGATAAATAACGTGGTGTAATTGGACATCCGTACGTATGAAGGTCCCTCCTTGGGTAACGAATTCACGTTCATTACTTATGTCACTCTTTCAGAAGGTCAGCAAGTATCTCCTTTATTTCGTGCACCCATTTTTCTCTGTTTCATTTTGGATCAATGGCAGAACTTCGAAGCAAATGTATTTTCGTCTTTGCGGTGTTGCTGCTTTTAAACTCAAATGGTTTTCGGGTAAGTCTCTAAAATATTAATAAAATGAAATTAATTTCTTCAAAGTAAAATTGAATTGATTTGTTTTACTTGTATACTTTTTTCACTGATTTAAATTTGGAACTCAGTATTTCATTAACTTCAGATTAAAAACCTTTCTTTTTAACTTTAAAATATAACAACGGTCTACCTGCGCTGACTTACCTCGAGTATTTGTAGAAATATTACGATTCGTGAGCTATCCGCTCTATTCAAATCTAACTTTTTTGAAACTTAGATATTTTTTTTTTTTTTTGGGGGGGGGGAATGTTTTGCATTATCGAGCATTATTCTGCACACAATTATCTCTCTGTATTACTTTATTGCATTTATTATCTTGCCCTTATATTTTCTTATGTAGCCCAAATATTCGTTCTGTCCATTCTGTATCATTGTTGATACACAATTATGAATTACATTGTTGATTTTTTGAAAACCAAACAAACACGTAAATGGAAAATCTACAACATAGTTTAACTATGTAGTACATCTACCTTTTACATGTATTTTTTAGAGACTAAACTACTTAAAATCGACACGAATCCCTTGGATTAGAACTTTTAAAAAATAACGTTATGATAACTTGTGAAATAATGATATGTTTATCAAGAAAATATAGCATGAAGTGTAAAATCCGTACGTATAAAACAACTTACAATTTCAACAACGAAGTTATTTCTTCACAATGTTAATTTGTTTCGTCAATTCATAAAACTATTCATATTTTCCGAATACAACATTTATCTTTCCGTCAAAATGAACGCCCAACTAGTGTGATAAAATGGTAAAGTTCAGCCATTGGTTTTTAAAAAAAAAATCACATATGCATCGGGAAATGATAATTAAACTTTGACTAAGTTTAATATCTAAATTGCTGTATTTACAAAGTTATACTGATATGATCAATCTGTTCGATTTAGTATTCCGCAAAAAATAATTTCTTATACACAGAAGTTTAATATGTCAAAATTAAAGTATTGATAGGTTTTTCGTGTACATTAAAATAGCAGCTTTACGCAAATTAACTTTTTTTTTAATTTTTAAACGAGCTAAGAAAACCTCAGTATTGTAACAGTTCATCTAAGAGCAATCAAAACACTTTAAAATTGGCTTTTCACGAAATTGTTAATATGTTTAGTAATACAATTTATAACTGACAACAACTTGGATATTTGCTCGCTGGGCAGGTATCTGTAAATCATTACACAATTAACGCATTAATGTAACACACTCTTCAATACAGGCAAGTACGTACGAATATATATTGATCAGTTCATCATAAAAATACCCAAGAGGAAATAGAATGTATCTTACAATGATCAACAATAATTTTTTTGTCAAACATCTCCAAAACACCTTATATTTGATTTAGGTTATTTGGCAACCAATATTTAAAAGCCAAGTATCACCGTTTTATACTAGCATTTTACTGAAATATCGTCTCCATTAGTGTACAAAAAGTTTATCTTAATAATTCTGTAGTTCATATTGAAACTGTTTTTTTCATGACCAAGCAATGTCAATCTTAATATTCCTTCTTAAAACGTATTAACCTCCTAATTTCAATCGTTCCCCTCACTATTTTGCGGGTTAAGGTAACACTGATTGTTCTCCAATGATTTGTTTTCCCTCTGGCGGTCATAGCATCGTATTACACATGTATCTGTTAAAAATGTATTTGATTCGGTCATGTGCGTTAACCATAGGAATGATTTTTAACGCATGTCAATGTAATAATCATCAACTAAATGTGAATATTTAAATAGTCGCCATACCTGAAAGAATTTTGCTCGAAACTTTCCGTTAAGAATACAAATAGAGTACGACAATTATAGACTAAATGTTATGAAAAGTGATAGGAAATAAAGTATAAATAAAAAAATCAATGTGAAAAGTTTTTAGTTTTGAAATTGTGACGGTAGCATCAGAAAGTGCGTCTACTAACCGACAATAAGAAAGAAAGATTCATTCTAAGAAAGTTTTTTTTTTTTAAGTTTTACCAAAACAACGTCACGAAAAAGTAGAACAGTAACACAGACTTGTTCATTAACATTACTCAATCATCCCAGACAAAAACATAAATAAATGTATATATCTTCTCGCTGTGCGTTTCCGTTGTAAAGTTCCTGATTCTGTTTTTTAAAAGAACAAAAACTGTAGAAATGTTGTCATTTATGATTTAGAGCTATTTTCCCACGTTGTCGACAACACAGGCTTGAAGACATCATATCCTCGTTTTTTCATGCAAATTCTTTAATTAAAACTATTGAAAACTTTACCATACAACACGTGATCACGTAGACAAGAACGGCTATTTTTCAAAATCGTGTTGTTGTTATTGAGTCTAGACGAGGTTTTATTGCCAAGAATTTTCAAAATGGATATAATTTTACACAAACTCTATAAATTGTTTCACAAGACACCTAAACGGCCTTGTAACGAGAGCATATGGGTTTCAAAACCCTACATATAATTAAGTATCCATTAACCTACGCTAGGAAAAAATGACTTTATGATTAACTTGTTAACCAATAATTTGTTAATCAAAGAAAATATCGCAGGAAGCTTAAAACGAAAATGTATAGAACAAGTAACAATATCATAAAACAACTTGTGAAGTTATTTCTTCACGGTGACAATTTGTTCTGTCGATTCATAAAAATGTTCATATTTTCCGAATACAAAATGTATCTCTCCGTCAAAATGACTGCCCAACTAATATGATAAAATAGATCAATTTCAGCTTTTGATTTTTTAAAGAATAATATACATACAGAAATGATAAATAAACTTTTGAATCAGTTTAATATCCAACTTGCTATATTTACAACTTTATACTGATATTATCAATCTGTTGGATTTAATATTCGAAAGAAGCATAATTCCTAATAAACAGACGTTTAATATGTGAACATAATGTATTGATGGGTTTTTCGTGTACATAAAAATGGCAGCTTTACGCAGTGTAGCTTAAAGTTTGTTTTTTCACAAAACGAGCTAAGAAAACCTCAGTATTGTATCAGTTTATGTGTGCAATATTTAACAATCAAGTTTACACTACACAAACAGTACTAGATCAATTCAAAATGAGAGAATTCCAAGCACTTTTAAATTCTCGTTCACAAAAGTGTTAATATGTTATATATATATATATATATATATATATATATATATATATATATATATATATATATATATATATATATATATATATATATATATATATATATATATATATATATATATATATATATCTGACAACAGCTTTCAAATTTGTCCTCTGTACAGGTATCTGTAAAACATAACAGAATAGACGCATTTATGTAATACACTATTCAAAACAGGCACGTAGGCATACGAACGAATAAATATTGATCAGTTCACCATGCAAATACACAAGAGGAAACGAATGTATCTTACAAGGATTAACAATTATTTGCCAAACATCCCCAACACACCTTATATTTGATACAGGTAATTAGGCAACCGATATTTGTAAGCCAAGTAACCCCTTTTCGTACTAGCTCAATACTGATACATCGTCTCTAATAGTTTTATGTACACAATGTTTATCTTAATAATTCTGTATTTTGTCTTGAAACTTTTTTTCATGACCAAGCAATGTCAATCTTAATATTCGTTCTTGTAAATGTATCAACCTGTTAATTTCAATTGTTTCCCTTACGATTTTCCGGGCTAAGGTAACACTGATTGTTCTCCAATGTCTTGTTTCCTTCTGGCGGTCATTGTATTGTATTACACATGCATCTGTTAATAATATTGTCGATTCGGTCATGTGCGATTATCATATGGATGGTTTAGACGCTATCAATTTAATAATCAACAACTAAATATAGTTATTCCAATAGCCAACATGTTTGTAACAAGTTTGCACGAAACGCCGCTTTAAAACTAAAAATAAAGTACGAAAATTGTAACCTCAATGTTATGAAAAGTGATAAGAAATTGAGAATAAAGTATAATACAAAAAAGTCAATGTGAGTCAGAAAGATCGTACACAATAATAAACAAATATTGAAGCTAAGAATTTGTTTTAAAAGTTGTACCAGACCAATGTCAAGAAAAAGAAGAATAGTAAAACAGACTTGTTTATTAACAATACTCAATCCTCCCAGACAAGACAATAAATAAATGCGTATGCCTTCACGCTGTGCGTTTCCGTTGTAAATTTCCTGATTCTGTTTTTTAAAAGAACAAAACTGTAGAAAGGTTATAATTTATGATTCAGAGCTTTTTTGCCACGTTGTCGACAAGACAGGGTTGCATCCATCATTTCCTCTTTTCTTCCTTTTCGTATTGCACTGCATCTGTTAATAGTGTGTGCGATTTGGTCTTGTGCGTTTATCGTAGGAATGATTTTGACGCCTGTCAATGTAATAGTCATCAACTAAACTTATTTATTCTAATAAACAACATATTTGTAAGAAGTTTGCAGGAAACGCCGCATTAAAAATAAAAATAAAGTACGAACATTATAACTTAAATGTTATCAAAAGTGATAAGAAATTAAGAATGAAGCATTAAAAAATTCAATGTAAAACGTTACATGTTCAGTTTTGAAATTTTGCCTCTGTGATTTAAAATCTGCCTGTAGCATCAGAATGATCGACTACCAACCAACAATTATAAGAAAGATTAATGCTAAGAATAGTTTTTAAAGTTGTACCAACCCAATGTCAAGAAAAAGGAGTATAGTCAAACATCCATGTTTATTAACATTATTCAATCATCCTCGACAAAACACTTAATAAATGCATATGTCTTCTCGCTGTGCGTTTCCGTTATGAAGCTCCTGATTCTATTTTTAAAAGAACAAAACTGTAGAAATGTTATTTTTTTATGATTCAAAGTTTTTTTGCCACGTTGTTGACAATACAGACTTAAAGCCATCATTTCCTTGTTTCTTCCTTGCAAGTCTATAATTCAAAAATATTGTAAATTTACCATACAACACGTGATCACGTAGACAAGAACGGCTATTATTCAAAATCGTGTTGTTTTGAGGGAATCTAGAGAATGTTGATTGTCAAGAAATTTCAAAATGAATATAGCTTTACAGAAACTCTAAAAATTGTTTTACAATTGTTTTACAGTCATATTTGAAATTTGATGTGACTGTTGAACAGTTAACTATCATGTCTTTAGAGTTAACAGATATCGTTTACTTAGGCACTCATATATTTTTTCGTAACTACTTTGACAAAAATACGTTTTTGAAGAAGAATTTTGCACGACTCGTATACTATTAGCTTCTATCTCCCAACATACTTAACGAATTATCGGATAATCTCAGCACATGTAAGCCAGGTAAGAGTTGTCCTGAACCAATGAACAAATAAAATACTGACTAATTCTTATATTTTATATTCAATACGATAAATGTGATGTTTTACTGAATTCGACGGATCTGGCATTTATGCAATATATCCGAATTATATCCTCCTTCAACGTTATATCTAACTTTCTTTCATACAAAGCTTTGCGCACATGCGTCAAATGACACATCCTTTTATATCAAGAGAAGAAAAGAAAGATATGTGTCGTAATGATATGATATGTTATCCTTGATTTAGGATACTTCAGAGAATTACGCAAACGAAAGGTAGAAAACAAATAGTCATGCACGTTTTGTTATGAACAAGGATGTGTTTTCATGAGAGCTGGGTTCACGGGGATGTTGTGTGGCTTTTAAGAATGGTGTTCTGTCTTAAATAGATATAGTAAACGTGAAGTTGCCGAAAGAGTATCCATTTTTGCTGATGTGCACAAAGGGTAATCTAAACAGTTCTCGATATGGAAACGCTAACTTGTCTTTTGCTATACATGTGGTTATTTTGATTGAGCGTGAATCGACATACAAGTGTTAGGCTTTGACAAACATTTTCTACTCCGCTCTTAAAGTTTTTTTTTTCATTGATAAAAATATAAAATATAACTTTAACCATGTTTTCGTAGGTTACAGATAACTCTGCATAATGTGAGTACATTGAAAGCCTTAGTTATTGCATACGTTTTGAGTACAATATTTCTAAAAATATCGACATATTTTCTATGAGCAAAAAGTTGTTGTCACAAAAAGTTGTTGTAGCAGTTTTAGCTTTCAGGCGAACGAATGTTGACAATTAGCGTCAGTAGCTGGGGCGTAAAACGTATACGTGTTTTGTGATGTTGAAGACAAAAAAGATATATTGTGTTGTTGATTCTTGCCCAAGTCAATCAAGTGGCTTGTACGTGTCGAAACCAACAATACTCTTCTTCACAACGGATGAATTTTCAATTTGGTTGGTTGCTCTTGTTTTGGACATATTTTCAAAACTTTGCTATTTTCAAGCTTTTGAGGGTAAATTGCACGTTGTCCCAGTGTATAAGTACCTCATTAGCATAATGTATCCAGTTTCCCGCTCTAGATAATTGCACATAGCTTACTATACGAACACCACTAGGAGATAAAAGTTTTACGGATTATGAACTTTCTTCATTTATTTTCAAGAAGCTCAGAATAAAGTGACTCATTATAAAAATAGAATACAATTTGATGAATATTGTAACTAGAATACGTTTCCAAATAGTTAGAAATTACTGCAATTATTCCATTTTTTTATTTAATTGTAAAAACAAAAAACTTTGAATTCTTGAATTGCATGTTTCTACATAATATAGAGCTTGTCATTGTTAGTAATAGGTTACGGAAGCGTTTGACGGACACAAACACATTGCATTATTTCATTAATCTTAAAATCACCGTGTTTAAGTGAGGTTCTTAGTATGCGAAAAGGTAATAAGGTAAAAATTATCGCTTTTGGTTAATAATATGCAACTTGGGAGCGTGCCAAACAACTTTGGATTTCGTGAAGAGTTTTTATATTTAAAAAAGCCTATTTATATCGACAATTTTTGTATTCGTAATTCACACACACCCGCAATGAACAACATTCATTACTAAAAAAAAATAGTATAATGCGGGAACATGTACAGTCGGATACATGCTTTTTAAAAGACGTGGGTAAGGTTTCAATTTGTTTTTAATTAATAGATAACGCTGTTTTTGTAATCTCAATTTTCTTTCAATAATGTATTGTATGTTTTTTCGCCTTTTTAGATAATATGCCATTCACATTTCATTTAGCATAATGTACAGGAAATATTACTTTCATCTGCTTATCGTAGTTATGATCGTTTAATTAAGTTATTGTATGGTGACCTATGATTGTTTTATGTGTAGTAATGAGAAAACCAAGTATTTGAAGACATGCAAACGGACATATAAGAAGTTGGAATGTGAACTTTTCTTTCCGTTCTTATCACCTATTCTATAATAGTTAACAAGTTGGAAATATTTTATTTATTTGAATCAAAAGCAAAATCAGATTTTATTTCAATGAGCTATAACATTCTCTTTTGAATATTTAAACTTAAAATGATAGGATCTGTTCAATTGAAGGTGCAATAGATTGGCGTATGTACTGTATTTTGTGATACATTGACCTTCGTACAATCTTCTTAACTTGAAATTGTTTCTTCAGAATGTACTTTACTAAATCGCACATTCTCTTTAAATGTTTGTTACCTCAGATATCGTCAAGCACAAGAGTCAACGATTCAAGTAAGTTTTTTTTTCTTCTGTTAGGGTAACGATTAATATAAACTACCGAAAACTAACCAAGTAACAGAAATTTGTTTTCTAAATAATAGTTCAGAAAAAAAGTTTAATTTAGAAAGGAACCATGAAGATGTACTTCTTAGAGGAATTTCTCCTATTTTAATTTGTAAGATAAATAATGATTTAGAATTCTCTATAATGTCCTTGTACTGTGTATTAAAGTAGCTTTAGCGCGGATTGGGGTTAATTGTAGATTCTCAGCGATAATAAATCTGAAAGAATTACAAGTCATTAGTCAATTCATATTTCCAGAATAAAGATAGTTCCTATTATATTTATTCATACTTGTTAGTAGTTTGTGCAAAGTAAGTTAGCCCGACGATTCGATCGTAACAGGATCTTCTTTAGAAGATAAATGGCAAGTAACAGTAACAGAAGGGACAAAACACGCACTTTGTTTAGACATTGCTTACGGTAGGCTCGTTCAATAATTAGGCAGTTTCAAATCTCAGTTACTGCTGATAAACGTTAGACTGTGTTAAGGTGAAAATAGGGACAAATCATACCCTCGTGTCAAGGAAAGCTATTACTAATCATGTTTGCTTCTTTGACCATGTCGCCACAGAGTCACGGTATTTTTTGCGTTAGAGTTTCATTTCATATAAAATATTCTAGCAGAAATTAGCCTCCATGAATATTAGCCGAAATGATTGAATACCTTTAGTTATGGTTTATAGTAGTTACTACGTATATTTTACAGTGTAATTTAAACAAAGCTGTTGCAAAGTAGCTATCATATTTATGTTGGAAGAATTTGTTAATATGGAGCTGATTCTGCAACATATGTACGTGTTGTTCTGATCTTCTTTTAAACATTATTTCCGTTGCTAGACTTGCAGTATTTTCTATTCCAAACTCCGGAATATCCAAGGGATTGTCATGAAGTACTTAACCAATGTTCTTCTATCAACGCCAAATCCGGTGTATACCTGATTAAACCTGACCAGTATCCGGAACCATTTCAGACATATTGTGATCATAACACTACATCTGGAGGTTGGACAGTACGTAATGTATTTCAAGACGTGAACACTTACAATATCTCCAATATACACTTTGTAAAACACATTGGAATTGTCCATACATTTTAGTTGTAGAGTATGTTGGATGATATACCTTGTACAATGTATGGGTATTTGAAGCCTAATATCGAAAACAAAACTACCCAGAGTAAATACGTTGACTTTTAATACGATTAGAAAACGTATTGTATGTGCACACCTATGATAGTGATATAGATATGTATTCAGATAACATATAACGCAACATCACAAATATGTTCTATCCTATTCTTATTTATTGATGTGAGCCCCACGTTTTGGCTATAAGGTTTAGATCATAGTGATAATGAAATGTATCCGTTAGTTGTCTACCGATCTTTTGAATTCTTCAGGTCATACAACGACGTGTTGATGGATCCATCGGTTTTAATCGAACCTGGGATGAATACAAAAACGGTATTGGTTTCTTAGGCAGTGAATTTCTGATTGGTAACGAAAAGTTAGCTCACTTGATCAATCAAAAGAATTACCAGCTGCGCATCGAGCTAGAGAATTATTCAGGCCAGTCATATTCCTTGACATACGACAACTTTCGCATTGCGGATGAATGGGGGAATTATTCTATAACAATTCTTACTGATGTCGAAGGAATAACAGGTTAGACAATTATAAATTATTTTCTCCATATCTTTGTACTCAAAACGGAAATTGAAGCATGTTAAAGAAAGGTTTCAATGGAAGAAATGAATATCGTAGACAACTGTATTTATTGATGCCCATAGTCGAATACTTGAAAATGTAATATTATTTTGAACGTGTGACATTAATGAGTATAAGTTAAATGAGTCTAAACAATAACAAATCCGGCTCCCATTTGATCCTTTGTTAACAGTCAGCAATTGTTCTGAGCGGCCAGAGCATGACGATGGTAACAAGATTCGATAATAAAGTTATGTAATAAAAGTGAGTTAACACTTCAAGCTAGGATTAAATTTTGGTGGTTTCAATTTTACCAGATTTACCCATTACCTGGTGCTCATCCAACAAGGATAATTATAATAATACATGTGAAAGGACTTGTGAGAATCCGAATGATTGTGTCATACCGGATCCAGCGGAACCAGAGAGATGTCTTTGTCCAGAAAACCAAATGATTTTTAGAGATAGCTGCATACCTCAAGAGCAATGTGGCTGTTACGTCCGAGGGAAAGGCGTCGTATTAGCAGTAAGTGTATTTGATGCCGTTCACAAGTCTTAATATATAACATGAAAAGTACACTATAACTTAAAATCTTGGATTGCAATTGATTGACCTTACTCTTTATTATATCTGTTATTAATTCTCATTATTATTGTTGATATTGATTGTCCCCATATTTCGGTTTTTCATGTTCTTGCAAAAGTCTTCTAATTAAGACCTAGCAAAATAAGTCATCCAAAGCAATTACATCCAGAATGATGAACTTTACCCAAGATATATATAACGCTCATGACCATTTAATAGTAGAAATTCAGTTTTATTCAATCAGCGTTATCAAGCGTTGTACCAAATGAACATTGATTTTACTTTCACTGGAATAAACCCTTTAACATTTATCATTTCCAGGAGAGTGAAACTAAAACGTTAATTATGACGGTTGAACTTGTCGATTATCGTAATTCATTTACACAATACATTTACAGATTTATTTTCCCCCACTGAATATCTTATATTATAATATCACTTCTACGGTTGTGCATTACTTTATAATCCTTAAACAATATTATTGGGTACTTTTTACCTAAATAGTGCGTTTCAAACGTATTGTAAGTTGAGTTTTTAGTGGCAATAAACCGTCACGGAATGCAACATTTGACATCTACTTTAAACAAAACAATAATTGTAAATCCCTAGGCCCCCAACATCAGAGTTGGCTGCAAAGATCGCATTAAACTTTCTTAAAGATTGACACCCTTTGCCAGAAAAAAAAAAATGAAATTGGCCAGCCATTCTTGCTATGCTGTACATTTCACTGTGACAACCGCAAATCCAAAATTCATTTATTATTTTAATATTTTCCCACTGAATATCTTATATTAGGAAGGCGAGTTTTACATCAATTCAAGATGTACACGAAGATCAACTTGTAGCAACAACCAGATTATAGAGGTGAGTTACCAGTGTAGTGATCAGGCAACCTGTGATGAGAGGAACGGTGTCCGTAAATGTTACTGCAATCAAAACTACGAAGGGGACGGAGAGACGTGCACCCACAACTGCTTCGTTGCTGCTAAAGGAAGTGCTTTAAGGGTCAGTACAGTTCTTTCAGGACATTTTAAAATGCTTAACTCTTAATTCATTGTTCATATTATTTCACGCAAACCTTTACTATTTAAACTTGTCAAGTATCACATTACATTTAAAGATAACCGTGTGGCGAGCGCATCGTGGTTAGGCAGGGACCTTGGACCCCATTTTATTCGACAGGCCAGGCAAAAGTGTCAGTCAAGGGATGTTTTACATTTGGTCGGGAAGCATAATATCACTTCTACGGTTGTGCATTACTTTATAATCCTTAAACAATATTATTGGGTACTTTTTACCTAAATAGTGCGTTTCAAACGTATTGTAAGTTGAGTTTTTAGTGGCAATAAACCGTCACGGAATGCAACATTTGACATCTACTTTAAACAAAACAATAATTGTAAATCCCTAGGCCCCCAACATCAGAGTTGGCTGCAAAGATCGCATTAAACTTTCTTAAAGATTGACACCCTTTGCCAGAAAAAAAAAATTGAAATTGGCCAGCCATTTTTGCTATGCTGTACATTTCACTGTGACAACCGCAAATCCAAAATTCATTTATTATTTTAATATTTTCCCACTGAATATATTATATTAGGAAGGCGAGTTTTACATCAATTCAAGATGTACACGAAGATCAACTTGTAGCAACAACCATATTATAAAGGCGAATTACCAGTGTAGTGATCAGGCAACCTGTGCTGAGAGGAACGGTGTCCGCAAATGCTACTGCAATCCAAACTACGAAGGGGACGGAGTGACTTGCACACACAACTGCTTCGTTGCTGCCAAAGGAAGTGTTTTAAGGGTCAGTACGATTCTTTTAGGGTATCTTAAACTTATTTGCCTGTAATTCAATTTAGACCTAGCGAAAATACATAGATATGGCAACGCAATTATGATACATCAAGAACGATGTACGTTGCCTAATATATTTAAAACGCTCATGACCGTATATTAGTTTTAATCCAGTGTGTCATCAAAAGTCGTTAAAAATGTAACAAATTAACATATATTTTACTATCTTCGGAATATGTCGTCTAACATTTATCTTTCCAGGAAGGTGAATCATACATAAATTCTGACTGTTCCCTACGAATAACCTGCAACAGTAACGTACTTACAAGTGAGAGGTACAGTTGTGGTGCAGACGCAACCTGCGAGGAGCGGAATGATATCCGTAGATGTTACTGTAACGAATGGTTTGAAGGTGATGGTGTTACATGTACCCGCAGTGGACCGAAAGATTGTTCTGATCTTTACAGAGCGGGTAGAAGAAATAACGGAAAATATACCATTTATCCCGCTGGAAGCTCCGGGTTTGAAGTTTTTTGTGAAATGTCTAGTGGGGGATGGACAGTAAGTTTAGCCATTGACAATCAATAGCTTTCCCATGTTAAACTTGTGTTTTCTTATATGACAGGACTACGTTGACTAACATTTGAAGTAAATCATTCAATTATTTAATTAAATTGATCCATCTTCCTTTCAGTTTAAAACAAATCGGAATATTGAGCTTCATCAATTAATTTATCTTACTTATTGTAGAACAATTTTTTTTATATATTTCTCACTTGTCATATATAAACTTATTGATTCTCTTTGTAGATTTTGCAACGACGTACAAGTAGATCCGTCAGCTTTTATCGAAACTGGAATGAGTACAAAAACGGGTTTGGAAGTCCCACAGGAAATCATTGGATTGGCAACGATAAAATATACAAATTGACAAATCAAAAAACCTACCAACTTCTAATAGAAAAGACAAACACGGAAGGATCCACATACGACAGCCGTTATTCATCTTTCAGTATCAGTAACGAGAGAGACAAATACCGACTGTCATTGGATGGCTACAATGGAAATGCTGGTATGTATTGTGCTAAATGTCAATCATACGCAGTCAATCATACGCAATCATAAATGTCAATCATACTCAGTCACACGCAGTTATTACATAATATTATTCTAACATAACTACCTGTAGTCGTAATCACACAATAGGATTTGTACTCGTACATATACTCAGGTCATGTTAGAAATATAGTGTAGATACTAATGTATGTACTAGACCTCCTGCCTACAGTCTCGTTCCGTTTCTTGATTGTACAATTGCTTAACACTTTAGCACGTGTTTGTATAATTATATGCACTTTCATTCAGACTTTGTCAATCTTAGAAAAGAAAGGCAAAATAACTAGCCTGGGAACCTAGAAACTTCATTAAATATGGCTTTAACGTCATTAATCCATTGAATATTCGTTCATGGAATTATTAAGAGGCCTATAATATTACAATGACAATAGAAAAATATCAAATATTTCGGACGTTTTTTGAGAGATAAGTTGAGATACGTCGTATGTGTTACATTTCCAAATAGCATTACCCCCTTATTTCTTATATGTATGAATTTATAATCAGAATAAAGGTAAATCACCTTTTCGTCAATCTTAAATGGATCTATAAACGTTAGATGAAAGATAAGACGTTTTACGAAAGATGATTGTGACAAAGATGAGAAAATCCAACACTTTACATATTTTCCCTCCTATTTGAAAAACTATTAGTTTAATACTCAAAACTATACGTTTTATTTGACAGAATTTGAAGAATTAGCTGTTAACATTTCTACTCATCTCACTTGTACATTCAAAACACTTTACTATAGAATGTTCGTCGCAAAAGTGAAAGAGTATCATAAAGTTTACTACTTATACCAAATATATATTATTTAATAATGAACGATGTATAAAGTAAGTTTACCACACAAATCATCAAAATTGGAACTACTCCAGAAAACTGGAAATTGACACCTATCTTCAATTATTACACTGCGAAAAGAAAGCTCAAGAATTTATATATGAACCTAAAATCATAATCAAACATGAACTAACGCAACAACAAACCCACTAACAACCGAAAGTTACAGCAAACTAACCCAAGGTAGTTTAATAACGTCCAGTTTGCTTATAAAAAGAGTTGACAAAAATATAACTTCATTAAGTATTTGCTTTCTTTCCAGGTAATAACGCAATGGGAGCAAATTCAGGATATCAATTTAGTACGCACGATCAAGACAATGATGGATCGAGTACCTTCGATTGCGCAGAAAAACACCGAGGTGGCTGGTGGTATCCAGACGATAGTAATACGGGCTCCACCAGCAACTGCTACTCATATAGCAACCGCGTAGATACAGGCGACTACGAGTACTCTGACTGTGGCTGCTACTATTACTGTACTTATTGTTATCATTATTATTACTGTAATTATGATGATTACTTGTGTTATTGTGAAGATCATCGTCCTGAATATAAATGCTATAATTGCGATGGCTGTAGCGGTTATGACGATTATAGATGCTGCAAAAACAAAAACCCGGTCTATGAGACAACTTTCTACTCATGTGGCTACTCCAATATCAACGGTGACTACTCCCACAACGATTACCGCGGTATCTTCTGGAAGAATCTTCACGGCTCTGATTGCGGGATAACGACAACAACAATGAAAATTCGTTCTGTTCAATGATCAAATTAGTAAGGAAAAGTCGTCAAGAAAACAAGGATAGGGAATCGGTTGGCGATATACTAACATATGTTTAATATGGAAGTACATATCAAAAGTATGGCAAAGTTTATGTATTGGAAGATGAAAGTGAATAAAATATACACTATTAAGCAGATGAACATTTTAAAGTTATATCATCACGTACAGTATCATTAACATCGATCGATCCCAAAGACTACTTCCAAGACATGAATATGTTTTGAGGGACAATACCAAATGACGTTGAACTACCTATCTCATGGAACTCGATGACTCCTTATATTTTGTCTGTTTCCGATAAATGCATTGAACTTGAACTATATTAATTAAAAGGTCATCTTTAATTGTGGCACTGAGTATAATATCAAATAAAAAACAAATAAAAGATAAAAAAATAAAAGATAAAAATAGAGAACTAAATAGTATTTCAATGTTTAATGTTGCCATTATGTGTCATCATTTTCTATATGCTTTCTGAGTTATTTAGTTAGTATATCTGACGATCAAGAACACAGAACACACCCAGACGAAACCACCCTGATATGTTCCATCCTAATTCTCGAATCACCTTTCTTACAGTGACACTTGGGGGGGGGGGGTATTAACGTTCGAAAACTAGAGAAGCGTTTACATTCAGACGAAGTTGATCATATAAGCATGGTTTCGGACGACTCCTTTATTGAGTTATTTGTCTAAGGATTATACTCAACAGTCTCTCTTACTTTACTCATTGGTCTACATAACTTTCTTTTTCCCTTACGCATCTCTATGTAAGAATATCATGTAGCGTTTATTCATTTTGTCGTCTGCTTGATTGTCCCACATATAAAAAAAATATCGTCTTCCAAATTGCTATTGAAGTGCAATAAACACCTGATGATCCTTATTAAACCTCTTCCAGTCCAGCACATATTTGAAACTTTATTATTGTGTTTAAAATATAACAAATATGAGAGATATTCCGCCGTGAAACCCTTTGAGACCTTTCTTAAAGAATTTCACAGTACCGGGAGGGCGGAGAGGGAGGTGGTGGGAAGTGGGGGAGGGTGGGTGGAACACGGGATGACGGTAGCCTTTGTGTTCCGACTTTAAATCCTTTGTATTGTAAATTACACAAAGGACTGGCGTTTATATATAAAACACATTTCTTCACCGAATTTCTGGTACCGTTTGAAATATTGAATTTTCTCTCGACTGTAAGATTTTAGTTCCTGAATAAATTAAAGCCATTTCTAAATAGGAAGTATAGGAGTAAACCTTAAGCATTAGTACATAGATACAACAATTGTTAGAAAACATCAAATAAAGAAAGGCTTAAAAAGTGGAAATATTATAGCAGTCTTTAATACCCACATATTACAGTGACAGCACCCCATCCGCTCTTTCCTCCAATTAGACCATATAAATTGTGACTAGAATAATTTCTAAAATTTCATAGCTTAAAGTTTATTTGTGGATATCAAACATTAAAACGCAAAGAAAATGCGATATGAAAAAACGACTGTTATTTTATCGCAAAATATTTGGAACCAACATCGACTTACTTTGAACAAATATAAAATTGAAGAATAAAATAAATTGATCCGACGTATCGTCCTTGTCAATGCCGATACATTATTGTTTTTTTCTTGTCGACATAATGGTTCTTATTCAAAATGGCCTAAGGTTATTCATGTATATGTATGGTGTTCTGGTACTATTTGTACTTGAAAAAAAGCTTGTACATTTGACATTTACACGGTCATACCCCTAATCCCCCACTCATCATTGCACCAGAGAAAGTTATAAAAACGTATGCAACGTTATGACAACGTAATCTAATTGAATAAATGATTACATATATAATGACGGATATTGCTAAAGTATCGGTGGAAAAATATGATTGAATAACTGATTATCAATTCCACAAATAAATATTTCATAAATTATATGATGTAACGGTTCTCCCCCCGATCCATATCCTTTCTGGAACCAAATATAGGGGGCTCTTCCGAGTGTACTTTGTTTTAGAAATTTCACAGAACCATTTCCAATATCTCATATTCCTAACGTATCTCAATCCTACTCATCACTGTACAACTTCATTAGTATATATACAAAGGTAGCCGTATACAACACTTGTATCAAAATATGTTAATTAACTTATATTTGATTGGTTATAGACCAATAAACATGAATATTCATTTGTGTATCCTAGTATCGGTGAAAATCGAAGTGTCCGGTGACAGGAATTCGCAGGCAGTATGGGACACCGAATATTTCATTATCAAATTGCTACCAGTAATTCACACTGACCGTTGTTGTGTTGGAGGATTGGACATAACACAATCAATGGCAGGTGGAATTATTCTAAACGTTTTTGGAATGGTATTCATTTATATCGATCAAAAAATTTTAGCAACAATAATGGTTAGGACATTGATATGCTACCCTGTAAAATAAAATAAAAGCATAGTACGCATGTATGGTTTGATAGCTCCACTCCGATATGTGTACCCTCGGGAAGCAAAGAAAGGGGGCTCTTCCAATTAATAATGAAATTTACTCATATTGCGAACTTTACTGTGGATTATGTAGACTTTTTTTTTTTTAAATGAAATATCATGATTTTTCTTCTAGTAAGTATAATTGCTGGACGGAGACCTTAATCAATATCACATGTTTTCCTTTTTACATGGCTGGAGTACTAGGGTGTGGTTTAAATAAGGTTTTATGTTAACAACCTTGTGTGATATTACTCCGTCAGCTTGGATTAACAGTCATATCATTACAAAAACATGCTGGTACACGTAAAGTAATTGCAAAGTACAACAACAACAAAAACATCGCATGTGTCTTAAACGATAACTTAAGGTAGCTTCTTTGTCTTGATAATTTATAGTCCAAGAAAAAAACAACTTAACTAGTGAGCCAATCTGTAATGCAAAATGCGTCTAACGAATTAAGTTATAAACAATAAAGGGTACTGGATATTTCTAAATAGAGAGTAAATGAGCAAGTTAATCGACACAATGATTGTCGTTGAGACCACCTACTTCCTTGTTGTAATATTACAATAAGAGACAGTGTAGACATATTTTGGTATTATTTTGACCAAATCCCCATGTACTAACACCCATATAAGATACCATTCAGTTTAACTACGGCATCTGTGTGGGTACAACCATCTGGTTGCTCCTTACTACCAGTTTACATTTTAATCCAGTGTCAAACATTTTGTCTGACACAATAAAGTTTAATGTGATCTCTTTTAGTAGGCTTACATAATACTTCACTCTGATCCTCTGTGACCCTATTACGAATACAATCCTGTAATCACTACTGGGTGATATACATCTTCTACGTTATATGAGCATAAAGACAGAGAAACAGGCAGAGGCGTAGGTGTAGCACTGTACTTTAACGATAAGTGCAATATTACAGATGTATATATTGATTTAACTTGTAGAAAATTTGAACATCTTTTTCTGCAAATCAAATCAGGTGAATAAAAATACTTTTATTGGTGTGATTTATAACCCCCCAATTCAAACTGCACATTGTTTATCGAAGAGTTTGAAAAACCATAATTTATTGCGTGCAATTCAAGAATTAGGATACCTACATAATGGGGGCTGATTTATTCACACATATCCCTCAGTGGAAGCATTTATATTCTAGTGCTAGTATAACTTCAACTAGTCATGAACTACAGGAATTTGGTTTGTTTAATATAGTGACTTACACAAACGTTGAGGAGTGTTGTAATGCTTTCATCAATGTTGTAACTTCTTTAATACACAGGTCCTCTTAAAAAATTCGCACCCATGGCCAGGTTTGCCATCATCTATATAACGTAAATATGCCGTATACCGAAGATCTGTCAGTAATTTTTCTGATAGACGAAAACAAAAATATACCACATATAGGAACAAGTTGAATAATATGATCACAAAGGTTAGACGAGACTATTTTCGCGAAAAATAGGTCTAACGTTAATAATGTCGAGAAAATATGAGACGTGATCAATTTTTTATTGAAGAAAAAGGAATAAGTCAAATATGTTTACATTATGACCAATATGGGGAACACTATTGTGACCCCCAAGTCATTGCTGAAGCTTTTAATATTTATTTCATAAATGTCGGTCTATCATTGGCCAGCAAAATAAGTAACAATAACAAGTTAACTATTCAACTTGTTTAGGGAATTTTTATAATGAAAATACAATGTTCCTCACTCCCACTGACCCTGATATGGTTTGAAAGGTAATTCTTTCAATGCCAAGTGGGAAGAGCTAGGGCATTGACCAGATTTCATTCGATGTTTTAAAGCAAGTTCTTATTCTATTGCAGGTGTTGATACCCATATTTTAATGTTTCAATAGAAACTGGTGTTTACCTGACAAGCTAAAAAATGCCAAGGTGATTCCAATAGTTTAAGTCGGCGATCCTAGCTTAGTAAACACAGGCATATATCTGTACCTCCTGTTCTTTCTAAAGTATTAGCTAGATTAATGCATAACATAATTTCACATTTCCTTAGTAAATACAACATTCGTGATAATAATCAGTATGGCTTCCTTAAGAAACACTCTACGTTTATGGCTCTTGCGAATGTTGTTAATAAGGTAACATTTACCCTTGATAATAAAATGTATTCTATTGGCATATTTTTGTACTTGTCGAAGGCTTTTGAAACTGTATATCATATTATACTATTACATAAATTGCACACGTATGGCCTAAGAGACAGAGTTCACAACTGAATCTCTAGCTATCTAAAAAAATCGTACTCAGTATGTGAACATTAACTCCACAGGTTTTAGTCTACACACCGTAATTTGTGGTGTGCCTCGGGGATCTTTACTTGGTCTCCTGTTATTCATGATCTATATGAATGATATCAGTGCTTCTTCTGACAAATTAAAGTTTACAATGTTTGCTGATGGTACCACTATTCTCTATGATCATAAAGACCTAACAGAATGAGCAATAATAATAATATTAGGAGAGTAACATGTACCAAATGTTTAGGAGTTACTATTCATGGGAATCTATATTGGACATTGCATAACAACAATTTATGTAACAAAGTAGCAATGTCTATAGGCATTATTAATAGATTTCAAGATATACTTGATTATAAAGTTGTTCTATTGTTGTACAATGCACTGATCTTGCCGGTAATTTCTTATGCTAATATGACGTGGGGTTCGGGTCACAGTTATACTATTACAAATGAACATAAACTTAAGAAAAGGGCTGTACGCCTTATGTGCAACGTGGTTTTATTTATCATATACCACCCATGTTTCAAATAACTAGATGTAATGACCATTAATGGTGTATGCATGTTTCGCCTTGTAAGTAATCTTCTACTTGATACAATAAGTAACTGCATACAGCATAAATTTGACATTCATAACCATGATACACGCAGTACTGCTTTTATTCGTAATAATATCTATTTTACTGGTATTAATCTCTGGGATTCATTGCCAAATATTATAAAGGAAATTAATACAGTAAATATCTTTAGGAAGAGTCTTAAACTCTACCTTACTCAATCATGATTACTCATGTGTGCAATACTTAGTCTACTCGTCTCTTTTAACCTTTATTTGTTGCTTATTCCCTCCCCTACCTTATACGTTTTTTTTTTTCTAGCACGGTGGCCAGACTTTGTATAAGGTCTCCGTAGAACTTGTTGTGTAGTCTCCGTTTATCTCAGTGTACACTTGTTGTTTATTTTCAATTCTTGATTTGTTCTTATAATTATTTGATTTTCTTATATGTAATATTTTGTATTTTGTTTCATCTGTGATGATAAATAAACGATTGATAAATGCTTTAACACAAGAAGTATGACTCCGATTTCTCGGCACAGATAGAAACGTCTAACAATATGCCTTTGTCTAACTGTAGTAAGAATCCAGCTACGATTCGTCCATTATTAAAGATGTATTTCCTTGTGATGTTATCATATCGAACACGTGGAACATTGTTACGTGGCTCAATCACGTGTTACCATACGGTTTATATGTCAATCAGATTCCGTTAAGTATCGTATGTTGCCAGCCACGTTGTTTAGCATATAGTAGCTTGTACATGCCAGCAATGAAAATAGAAGACATTACCCTGTAAATGATTGTGTAAAGTTAAAGCAGTTAAGGTATCTAATACGTAACATGGAGTCCGTCAAATTGCGCAATGAATAGGTAGTCCCTGATCATGATCATTTAATGTGAATTGTATCATTTCAACAGTTTACTGCATGAGTGATATTGAAACAAATAATATAATAATATGTTAAAAAACAGCCGATACTCATAACTAGCACAGTAGGTACTGATGCCACCTGTAACACATGTTACCGTGTTACGAACACAAAATAATGATTAATGATGCACGGTTGTGGGACTTGAACAGTAGTAACATATGTTAGACGTGGCACTTGTAGTCACTGTACTAGATATGTGTTTGAAGTAGAGTAGGTACTGTACCGTTTGATCCCAGTTCACAACTCTCTTTAAACTACGCCAATTCGTGATTCCTGTGATTCGTCTAATATCCGAATGGTGCTCTTTGATATTGATATGTCACTATTCCGAGCGATTTGGTGTTAAAGTATGTTAATACGTTGAGAGCGTCTTTTGCATGCATGATGTCTCATATAAATTAACGACGAACAAACACGGTTCTTAGTGCTTATCATTTGCCTTCTATATTCGACTTAATATTTGTTAATTCGTAAACATATGTGGTAAGCTTTAGATAATGAATTAAACCCAGTAATGGTCAAAATACTGATAATTTGACATTTATTTTGTGAGATGTAAACAACCATTCTTATCCTTTTCTTTGGTTGAATCGCAAGTTCTTAAAATCTAACTAACAATTCGAGATATAGGAGCTTCTAAGTAAACAAAGCACATATTTATCCTGTAATAATAATGACACTTACATTATATACAGATGTCTATATGTGACACACTAGATTGCATTACATAGATTACGGATCTTAAATGTGACCGACTGATAAATAAGGTGGTGTAATTGGACATCCGTACGTATGAAGGTCCCTCCTTGGGTAACGAATTAACGTTCATTACTTATGTCACTCTCTCAGAAGGTCAGCAAGTATCTCCTTTATTTCTGCACACTTTTTCTCTGTTTCATTTTGGATCAATGGCAGAACTTCGAATCAACTATATTTTTGTCTTTGCGGTGTTGCTGCTTTTAAACTCAAGTGGTTTTCGGGTAAGTCTCTAAAATATTAATAAAATGAAATTAATTTCTTCAAAGTAAAATTGAATTGATTTGTCTAACTTGTATAATTTTTTTCACTGATTTACAATTTGGAACTCAGTATTTCATTAACTTTTAACTAAGATTAAAAACTTACTTTTTTTCTACATATAAAATATAACAACGGTCTACCTGCGCTGACTTGTTACCTGGAGTATTTGTAGAAATATTACAATTGATGAGCTATCCGCTCTATTCAAATCTAACTTTTTTGAAACTTTGATATTTTTTTAATGTTGTGCAATATCGAGCATTATTCTGCACACAATTATCTCTCTTTGTTACTTTATTGCATTTATCATCTTGCCCTTATATTTTCTGCTGATAGCCCCACTGTTCGTACTGTCCATCCTGTATCATTAGTTGATACCCAATTATGAATTACATCATTGATTTTTTTGAGAATCAAACAAACGCGTAAAAAGAAAATCTATAAAATAATTTTACTAGGCAGAACATCTATCTTTGACATGTCTTTTTAGAGGCTAAACTATTAACAAATCAAGACGAATATCTTTGGAGAAGAACTTTGAAACATACAAAATACATATACATATTGAAATGTCTCAATGTTATCACTTATATATATCTCAAATTCACACAACTCTGTTTATAATACAAGTTTCTCGTCTATATTGAGTGCACAGCCGGTCTTGTAACGAGGGCATGAGGGTTTCAAAGCCCTACATATGATTGAATATCCGTTATCCTATGCTAAGAAATTTAACGTTATGATTAACTTGTGAACTAATCATTTGTTTATCAAAAAAAAACGGATGAAATTTAAAATGCGAAGGTATAAAACAAGTAACTATGTCAAGAAAGAACTTGAGAAGTTATTCCTTCACGATGACAATTTGTTCCATCAATTCATAAAACAATTCATTTTTTACGAATACAACATTTATCTCTCCGTCAAAATTACTGCCGAACTAGTATGATAAAAAAATTCAGCTTTTGATTTTCTAAAAGAACAAATATGCATGCAGAAATGATAATTAAAGTTCTAAATAAGTTTAATTTCTAAATTGCTATTTTTAAAACGTTATACTGATATGATCAATCTGTTGAATTTAGTATTCCGCAAAAAATTACTTTCTTATACACAGATTGTTTCATATGTCAAAATTAAAGTATTGATAGGTTTTTCGTGTACATAAAAATAACAGCCTTACGCAAATTATTACTTTTTTTTTAAACGAGCTAAGAAAACCTCAGTATTGTAACAGTTCATCTAAGAGCAATCAAAACACTTTAAAACTGGCTTTTCACGAAATTTTTAATAAGTTTAGTCATACAATTTATAACTGACAACAACTTGGACATCATTACACAATTAACGCATTAATGTAACGCACTCTTCAATACAGGCTACTACGTACGAATATATATTGATCAGTTCATCATAAAAAATACCCAAGAGGAAATAGAATGTATCTTAAAATGATCAACAATTACTTTTTCGTCAAACATCTGCAAAACACCTTATATTTTTTATTTTAATTTTTAAAATCCAAGTGTCACCGTTTTATCCTAGCATTATACTGAAATATCGTCTCCATTAGTGTACAAAAAGTTTATCTTAATAATTCTGTAGTTCATATTGAAACTTTTTTATTCATAACCAAGCAATGTCAATCTTAATATTCCTTCTTAAAACGTATTTACCTCCTAATTTCAATCGTTCCCCTTACTATTTTGCGGGTTAAGGTAACACTGTATGTTCTCCAATGATTTGTTTTCCCTCTGGCGGTCATAGCATCGTATTACACATGTCTCTATTAAAAATGTATTTGATTCGGTCATGTGCGTTAACCATCGGAGTGATTTTTAACGCATGTCAATGTAATAAGCATCAACTAAATGTGAATATTCAAATAGTCGACATGCATGTAAGAATTTGCACGAAACTTTCCTTTTAGAATACAAATAGAGTACGACAATTATAGACTAAATGTTATGAGTAAATAAAGTATAAATAAAAAAAAAATAAAAAAAAATGGAAATTGTGACTGTAGCATCAGAAAGTGCGTCTACTAACCGACAATAAGAAAGAAAGATTCATGCTAAGAAAGTTTTTTTTAAAGTTTTAAAAAACAATGTCAAGAAAAAGTAGAACAGTTACACAGACTTGTTCATTAACATTACTCAATTATCCCAGACAAAAACATAAACAAATGTATATATCTTCTCGCTGTGCGTTTCCGTTGTAAAGTTCTTGTTGATTCTGTTTTTTAAAAGAACAAAAACTGTAGAAATGTTGTCATTTATGATTTAGAGCTATTGCCCACGTTGTCGACAACACAGGCTTGAAGCCATTATATCTTCGTTTCTTCATGCAAAGTCTTTAAATAAAACTATTGAAAACTTTACCATACAACACGTGATCACGTAGACAAGATCGGATATTATTCAAAATCGTGTTGTTTTGATTGAGTCTAGACAAGGTTTTATTGCCAGAATTTTCAAAATGGATGTAGCTTTACACAAACTCTATAAATTGTTTCACACGAAACCTAAACGGTCTTGTAACGAGAGCATATGGGTTTCAAAACCCTACATATGATGAAGTATCCATTAACATACGCTAGGAAAAGTGCCTTGATGATTAACTTGTTAACCAATAATTCATTAATCAAAGAAAATATCGCATGAAGCTTAAAATGAAAATGTATAGAAAAAAGTAACAATATCATAAAAGAACTTGTGAAGTTATTCCTTCACGATGACAATTTGTTCTGTCAATTCATAAAAAAAATTCATATTTTCCGAATACAAAATGTATTTATCCGTCAAAATGACTGCCCAACTAGTATGATAAAATAGATCAATTTCAGCTTTTGATTTTTTAAAGAATAAATATGCATACAGAAATGATAAATACTTTTGAATCAGTTTAATATCCAACTTGCTATATTTACAACTTTATACTGATATTATCAATTTGTTGGATTTATTATTCGAAAGAAGCATAATTCCTAATAAACAGACGTTTAGCATGTGAACATAATTTATTGATGGGTTTTTCGTTTACATAAAAATGGCAGCTTTACGCAGTTTAGCTTAAATGTTTTTTTGTTTTTGTTTTTATTTTTTATTTTTTACAAAACGAGCTAAGAAAACCTCAGTATTGTAACAGTTAATGTGTGCAATATTTAACAATCAAGTTTACACTACAAAAACAGTACTAGATCAATTTAAAATTAGAGAATTCCAAGCACTTTCAAATTCTCGTTCACAAAAGTGTTAATATGTTAAGTATTACAATATATATATATATATATATATATATATATATATATATATATATATATATATATATATATATATATATATATATATATATATATATATATATATATATATCTGACAACAACTTTCAAATTTGCCCTCTGGGCAGGTATCTGTAAAACATAACAGAATAGACGCATTTATGTAATACACTATTCAAAACAGGCACGTAGGCCTACGAACGAATACATATTGATCAGTTCATCATGGAAATACACAAGAGGAAACGAATGTTTTTTACAAGGATCAAAAATTATTTACCAAACATCCCCAACACACCTTATATTTGATACAGGTAATTAGGCAACCGATATTTGTAAGCCAAGTAACCCATTTTTGTACTAGCTCAATACTGATACTTCGTCTCTAATAGTTTTATGTACAAAATGTTTATCTTAATAATTCTGTAGTTCATATTGAACCTTTTTTTTTCATTAACAAGCATCGTCAATCTTAATATTCGTTCTTTAAATCTATCAAATTGTTAATTTCAATTGTTTCCCTTACGATTTTCCGGGTTAAGGTAACACTGATTGTTCTCCAATGTCTTGTTTCCTTCTGGCCGTCATTGCATTGTATTACACATTCATCTGTTAATAATATTGTCGATTCGGTCATGTGCGATTATCATATGGATGATATTGACGCTATCAATGTAATAATCATCAACTAAATATAGTTATTCCAATAGCCAACATGTTTGTAACAAGTTTGCACAATAGGTCGCTTTAAAACTAAAACTAAAGTACGAAAATTATAACCTCAATGTTATGAAAAGTGATAAGAAATTGAGAATAAAGTATAATACAAAAAAGTCAATGTGAAACGTTGTTCGTTTTGAAATTCTGCTTATAACATCAGAAAGATAGTCCACAATAATAAAGAAATATTGAAGCTAAGAATTTGTTTTTAAAAGTTGTACCAGACCAATGTCAAGGAACAGGAGAATAGTAAAACAGACTTGTTTATTAACAATACTCAATCCTCCCAGACAAAACAATAAATAAATGCGTATGCCTTCACGCTGTGCGTTTCCGTTGTAAATTTCCTGATTCTGTTTTTTAAAAGAACAAAACTGTAGAAAGGTTATAATTTATGATTCAGAGCTTTTTTTTTTGCCACGTTGTCGACAAGACAGGGTTGCATCCATCATTTCCTCGTTTCTTCCTTGCAAAGTCTATAACTTAAAAATATTGAAAATTTACCATACAACACGTGATCACGTAGACAAGAACGGCTATTATTCAAAATCGTGCTGTTTTGAGGGAATCTAGAGGATGTTGATTGTCAAGAAATTTTAAAATGGATATAGCTTTACAGAAACTCTAAAAATTGTTTTACAATTGTTTTACAGTCATATTTGAAATTTGATGTGACTGTTGAACAGTTACCTATCATTTTCTTTAGAGTTAACAGATATCGTTTACTTAGGCATTTACATATTTTTTGTAACTACTTTGACAAAAAAGAACAATTTTGCACGACTCGTATATCATTAGCTTCTATCTCCCAACATACTTAATTAACGAATTATCGGATAATCTCAGCACATGTAAGCCATGTAAGAGTTGTCCTGAACCAATGCACAAATAAAACACTGACTAATTCTTATATGTTATATTCAATAGGATAAATGTGATGTTTAACTGAATTCGACGGATCGGGCATTTATGCAATATATCCGAATTATATCCTCCTTCAACGTTATATCTAACTTTCTTTAATACAAAGCTTTGCGTACAGGTGCAAATGACACTTCCTTTTATATCAAGTGTCGTTATGATATTATGTGTTATCCTTGATTTAGGATACTTCAGAGAATTACGCCTACCATAGGTAAAAAAAAACTCCATGCATGTCTTGTTATGAACAAGTATGTGTTTTCATGGGAGCTGGGTTAGCGGGGATGTTGTGGGGCGTTCAAGAATGGTTTTGTGTCTTAAATAGATACAGTAAACGTAAAGTTGCCGAAAGAGTATCCGTTTTTCTTGATGTGCACAAAAGGTAATAAAAACAGTTTTCGGTATGGATACGGTAACTTGTCTTTTGCTATGCATGAGGTTATGTTGATTGAGCGTGAATCGTCATTTTAAGCATTTCTTGTACGAAGTTAGCAATCGTTCCATCACATGTATTGCAAAGATCTTTATCCTTTTCTTAGTTTAGGTAATTAAGTTTAGATTAGTTGAAAAACTATAATCTTGAGGGAAATAAAGTTCCCATCAAGTGTTAGGCTTTGCCCAAATATTTTCTACTCCGATCTTAAACTTTTTTTTTAATAAAAATAAAAATAATTACTTTAACCATGTATTTGTAGGTTACAGATAACTCTGCATAATGTATGCAAATTGTGAGCCTTAATTATTGCATACGTTCTGGGTACAATATTTCTAAAAAGACCAACATATTTTCTATTATAAAGCAAAAAGTTGTTGTCGCAAACAGTTGTTAGAGTTAACAACAAATGTCGTAAAACAAAAACAAGTGTCATATGATACAGTTTTAGCTTTCAGGCGAACGAATGTTGACAATTAGCGTCAGTAGCTGGGGCGTAAAACGCTAACGTGTTTTGTGTTGGTGAAGCCAAACAAGATATATTGTGTTGTTGATGTTTGTAGAAGTCAATCAAGTGGCTTGTACGTGTCGAAACCAACAATACTCTTCTTCACAAAGGATGAATTTTTAATGTGTATTCATTTGTGTTTTGTTGGACATATTTTTAAAATTTGGCTATTTTCAAACTTTTGAGGGAAAATTGCACGTTGTCCCAGTGTATAAGTACCTCATAAGCATATTATATCCAGTTTCCCGCTATAGATTGCACTTAACTTACTATGCGAAAACCCCTATGAGATCAAAGTTTACGGATCATGAATTTTCGTCATTTATTTTCAAGGAGGACAGAATAAAGTGTCTCATTGTGAAAAAAGAATACAATTTGATGAATATTGTAACGAGAATACGTTTGCACATCGTTCGAGATTTCTGCAATAATTTCATTTGTTTTTGTATTTAAGTTTCCAAACAGAAAATTTTGAATTCTTGTTTTCCATGTTTCTACATATTAGAAACCTTGACATTGTTGGTAATAGGTTACGGAAGCGTTTTGACGGACACAAACACCTGGCATTATTTCATAAATCTTAAAATCACCGTTTTTAAGTGATGTTCTTAGTATGCGAAACGGTGAAATGGTAAAAGTACAGCTTTTGGTCAATAATATGCAACTTGGGAGCGTGCCAAACAACTTTGGCCCTCTTCAAGGGTTTTTATATTAAAAAAAAAAGCCTAATTATATCGACTATTTTTTTTATTCATAATTCACAACACACCCGCAATGAACAACATTCATTGCTACCAAAAAAAAAAAAATAGTGTATGCGGGAACATGTACAGTCGGATACATGTTATTGTTAAGGACGTGGGTAAGGTTTCAATTTGTTTTTAATTAATAGATAACGCTGATGTTTGTACTCTTAATTTTCTTTCAATAATGTATTTTTTCCGCTTTTTCAGATAATATGTCATTCGCATTTCGATTAGCATAATGCACACCGAATTATTACTTTCATCTGATTATCGTAGTTATGATCGTTTAATTAAGTGAGTGTATGGTGACCTATGGTTGTTTGATGTATAGTAATGAGAAAAAGAAGTATTAGAAGACATGCAAACAGACATATAAGAAAATGGAATGTGAAATTTTCTTTCCGTTCTTATCACCTATTCTATAATAATTTACAAGTTGGAAATAGTTCATTTATATAAATCAAAAGCAAAATCAGATTTTATTTTAATAGGCCATACAATTTTCTTTTAAATATTTAAACTTAAAATTATAGGATCTGTTCAAGTGAAGGTGCAATAGATTGGCGTATGTCCTGTATATTGTGATACATTGACCTTCGTACAACCTTCTTAACTTGAAATCGTTTCTTCAGAATTTACTTTACCTAATCGTACATCCCTTTAATTGTTTGTTACCTCAGATATCATCAAGCACAAGAGTCAACGATTCAAGTAAGATTTCATTTGTAAGGGGAACGTTTAATATAAATTACCGGGAACTTACCAATTAACATAAATTTGTTATCTAAATAGTAGTACGGGAAAGGTTTAATTTAGAAAGAAACCATCTATATGTACTTCATATGTGGTACTTTCTCCTATTTCAATTTGTAAGATAAATAAAATTCTCAATAACTTCCCATTACTGTGTATTGAAGTAGTTTTAGCGCTGATTGGGGTAAATTGTAGATACTCTGCGATAATAAACCTGAAAGAAATACAAGTCATTAGTTAATTTTTATTTTAAGCAATAAAGATAGTTTTGATAATATTTATTCATACTTGTTAGTAATTTGTGCAAAGTAAGTTGGCCTGACGTTTCGATCTTAGCAGCATTGGCAAGTAACAGTAACGTATGAAACAAAACACGCAATTTGTTTAGACTTTGTATAATGTAGGCTCGTTTTATAATTTGGCACTTTCAAATCTCCGGTCAGTGCTGATGAACGTTACATTGTTGTAAGGTGAAAATAGAGTCAAATCTTACCCTCATGTCGAGGAAAGCTATTACTATGCATGTTTGCTTCTGTGACCATGTCGCCACAGATTCAGGGTCCGTAGTTCTTTGCGTTTTATTTACATTTCAGATAAAATATACTTGCTTATATTAGCCTCCATTTAAATTAGCCGATTGAATACATTTTCTTATGGTTCATATTAGTTACCACGTTATGTTTACTGTGTAGTTAAAACAAATATATTGCAAAGCAGCCATATATCTTATTTCTCTTGAAATAATTCTTTACATTTGGAACTGTTTCTGGAACAGTTTTACGATTTGTTCTTATCTTCTTCTTTACATTATCTTGGTACTAGACTTGCAATATTTTCTATTTCAAACTCCGGAGTATCCAAGGGATTGTCATGAAGTACTTAACCAATGTTCTTCTACCAACGCCAAATCCGGTGTATACCTGATTAAACCTGACCAGTATCCGGAACCATTTCAGACATATTGTGATCACAACACTACATCTGGAGGTTGGACAGTAAGTAATATATTTCAAGACGTGAACACTTACAATCACAGACGTTACTCCTCAAGACAACTTTATAGGACACATTGGCATTTTCAGTCCATTTTAGTTGTACAGTGTGTCGGATGATATACCTTATACGATGTATGAATATTTGAAGCCTAATATCGGAAACAAAACTTCCCGAGTAATTACATTGAATTTTAATACAATTAGAAAACTTATTGTATGTGCACACTTATGATAGTGATATTGATATGTATAAAGATAAAATATAACGCAACATCACAAAAGTGTTCTATCCAAATTCTATCCTATTCGTATTTCTTGATGTGACCCAAATTTTGGCTATAAGGTTTAGATCATAAGATATCGAAATTTATCCGTCAGTTGTCAACCTATTTTTTTTTTAATTCTGCAGGTCATACAACGACGTGTGGATGGATCCATCGGTTTCAATCGAACCTGGGACGAATACAAAAACGGAATTGGTTTCTTAGGCAGTGATTTTCTGATTGGTAATGACAAGTTAGCTTACTTGATAAACCAAAAGAATTACCAGCTGCGCATCGAGCTAGAGAATTATGCAGGCCAGTCATATTCCTTGACATACGACAACTTTCGCATAGCCGATGAATGGGGGAATTATTCTATAACAAGTCTTGGTGTTGTCGAAGGAATAACAGGTTATACTTTTTTAAATTATTTTCTCCATATCTTTGTAATCAAACGGAAATTGAGGAATGCTTAAATAAAAGTTTCAATGGAGGAAATGATTATCATACCCAACTCTATTGATTGATTCCCATAGTCGAATACTTAAAAAAGTAATATTATTTTGTATGTATGACATAAATGAGTATAAGTTAAATGAGCCCTTAACAATAAAATATCCGGCTTCCATTTGATTCTATGTTAACAATCAACAAATGTTCCCAGCGTCCAGAGCATAAAGATGGTAGCACGATTCGCTAATAACGTAATGTAATAACACTGAGTTAACACTTTAAGCTAGGAATAACTTGTGGTTTTAATTTTCCCAGTTTTACCCTTTACCTGGTGCTCATCCAACAAGGATAATTATGACAATACATGTGAAAGAACTTGTGAGAATCCGAATGATTGTGTCATACCGGATCCAGCGGATCCAGAGAAATGTCTTTGTCCAGAAAACCACATGGTTCTTGGAGATAGCTGCATACCTAAAGAGCAATGTGGCTGTTACGTCCAAGAGGACAGCGTCGTATTAGCAGTAAGTTTATTTGATGCCGTTCACAAGTCTTAATATAAAACATGAAAAGTACACTATAACATAAAATATTGGATTTCAATTGATTGACTTTACTTTTTATTTTATCTGTTATTAATTCTCATGATTAATGATGATATTGATTTTAATTTCTATTTCGGTTGAACTTGTTCTTGCAAAAGTCGTCTAATTGAGACCTAACAAAATACAAGGCATTCAAAGCAATTACACCCAGAATGATGAACTTTACCTAACATATTTAAAACGCTTATGGCCATTTAGTAGTACAAATTCAGTTTTACTCAAAGATCGTTACCAAGCGTTGCACCAAATAAACATTGGTTTAACTTTCACTGGAATATGTCGTTTAACATTTATCTTTTTCAGGAAGGTGAATCATACATTAGTTCTGACTGTTCCTTACGGATAACTTGCAACAGTAACGTACTTACAAGTGAGAGTTACAGTTGTAGTGCAGCCGCAACATGCGAGGAGCGGGACGATGTCCGTAGATGTTACTGTAACGAATGGTTTGAAGGCGATGGTCTTACATGTACCCGTAGTGGACCGATAGATTGTTCTGATCTGTACGCAGCAAACAGAACAAATAACGGAGCATATACCATTTATCCCGCTGGAAGCTCTGGTTTTGAAGTTTATTGTGAAATGTCTAGTGGTGGTTGGACAGTAAGTTTTAACTATTGAAAAACAGAACTTTACCATGTTAAAGTTATATTTTCTCATATAACATGACTTTTTTCAATAGTATTTTAATTAAATAATTCAATTATTTGATTAAATTGATCCATCTTCCAATCACTTAAATCCAATCGGATATTGACCTTCACCAGTTACTTTCTCTAAATTATTGTAGTACAAATGAGATATTTCATATCTTACTCACATCCAATCGATAAACTCGTTGATTCTTATTCTAGATTTTGCAACGACGTACAAGTAGCTCCGTCAACTTTTATCGAAACTGGAATGAGTACAAAAACGGTTTTGGAATTCCCACAGGAGACCACTGGATTGGCAACGACAAAATATACAGTTTGACAAAACAAACAGACATAAACTACCAACTTCTAATAGAAAATACAAACACGGAGGGATCAACATACCACAGCCGTTATTCATCTTTCAGTATCAGTAACGAGGGAGACAAATACCAACTGTCCTTGGGTGACTTCGATGGAAATGCTGGTATGTATTGTGCTAAATGTCATTCATACGAAGACGTGTAGTTATTACGTTATCTTATTCTAACATAGCTACCTGTAGTCGTAATCACACTCTAGAATTTGAACTCGTACATATACTCAGGTTTTGTTATAAATCAAGTGTGTAGACTAATGTAGAGCTATATAATATACCTCGTGCTTAGAGTCTCGTACTCAATGTTCATGGAATATTTGCTCTACTCTTTAACGCGTGTTTGTATAATGATATATTGTAACATCATCTTTGTCGACCTTAGAAGCATAAAGGAATCATAACTAGTCTAGAAACCTTAGAACTGCTGCAACATTACAGCTTACTTTATAATAGAAATATATTACAAAAAGTGTATTAAATTAATGTTATTAAATATGATATCAACGTTTCCAAACGAGAAGAAAATTAAGGTTCATTTGACCATTTGATGTTTATAAATGGAATTAATTAAGATGCCAATGGTATTACAAAAAAAAAAACTAACAACAACAATAGTATCAAAGAATTTGAGCATTATGTTGAGAGATCAGTCGAGACGAAGTGTATGTGTTACTTTCCCAAAGAGCATTACCTGCCTATGATCTTATCTTTATGAATGTAAAATCATGTAATAGGTAAAACTCATTATTTTGCCAATATCAAACGAAAGTAAAAATTCAGATGAAAGATAAGACGTTTATCGAGAAGAGACGATGACAACGATGAGAAAATCAGTCAATTCACAATTTTTCCTAAGATCTGAAAACCTATTATGTTGAAGAAAGTCAAACCTTTACTTTTAAATTGGCCAAAAGTGGGTACTTAAACAATGAGCTGTTTACATTTCTGCTCCTCTCACACGTTGATGTAAAAACTGTACATTATATTATTGATCAAAGATACATATTTTAAAAGTAAAAATTGGTATGAACTAAGGTTCCCAGACGAATTGTCAGATGTGGAACCTCACTAGAAATAACTGGAACTTGGATAACTATCTTCAAATTTATAAACTCCCAAAAGAAAGCTCAAAAACTCGTTAATTAGAGCTCAAACAATAACGTAAGCCTAAACATTATCTTACACAGCAACATACGCACTGACAACCGATAATTACAGCAAACGAACCGAAAGTAATTTAATACGATCTAGTATATAAACGAATAAAAACTTCATATTTAACAAGAAAATACATTCCCTTATGATTCTCTAATTTCCTCTCAGGTAGCAATGCTATGGGAGCAAATTCAGGACATCGATTTAGTACGCACGATGAAGACAACGATGGATCGAGTACATTCGACTGCGCAGAAAAACACCGAGGTGGCTGGTGGTATCCAGACGATAGTAGTACAGGCTCTACCAGCAACTGCTACTCATTCAGTCACAGCGTAGCTACAGGTGGATACGACTACTCTGACTGTATCTGTTTTTTTTATTATCATTATTGTTATTATAATTGCTATTCGAGTCGTCCACATTATAAATGTTATAATTGTGATGGCTGTAGTAATAAGTATTGTTATAATTTTGTATGCTGCGCAAACAAAAATCCGGTTGATGAGACAACTTTCTATTCCTGCGGCTACTCCAATCTGAATGGTGATTACTCGTCCAACGATTACCGCGGTATCTTCTGGAAGAATCTTCACGGTTCAGATTGCGATATCACAACAACAACAATGAAAATTCGTTCAGTTCAGTGATAAAAATAGTAAGGTAAAGTCTTCAAGATAACAAGAATAGGAAACGGTTGGCGATATACTAATATATGTTTAATATGGAAGTACATATCAAAGCTTGGCAACGTTTGTGCATTGGAAGATGAAAGTGAATGAAAGATACAATAATGAGCCGATGAACATATTCTAGTTATTCCATCACGTACATTATCCTTAAAATTGATCTGTTATGCCCAAAGACTACTTCCAAGACATGAATATGTTTTGAGGGACATTACCAAATGACGGTGAACTGCATATCTCATGGAACTCGATGACTTCTGATACTTTGTCTGTTTTAGATAATTGCATTGAACTTGAACTGTGTTTATGAAAAAGTCATCTTAAATAATGGCACTGAGAATGATATCAAATAAAAACCAAATACAAGTATATGAAAACATGGCATAATAATGCTGATTGCTTTTTTCAGCAATGTTGCCATTGTGTGGTATAGAAGCCAATGGAAACGTGGGAACGACATCCGTTTCTATATGCTTTCTGAGTTATTTAGTATGTCTGACGATCAGTTATTCCAGTAGACTCTTTCGTTAAAGCCACTGTTACATTCAGAAAGAACACACCCAGCCTAAACCACCTTAATATTTTCCATTTTTATCCCCGAATCACTTTCCTTACAGTGACACAATTAGGTTATGTATTAGCGTTGGTTAACTAAAGAAGCGTTTACATTCACACGAAGTTGATCATATAAGCATGGTTCCGGGCGACTCCTTTAATGAGTTATTTGTCAAAATTTTTACTAAACCATTCTCACTAACGTTGTCATTAGTTGACATAACGTTCCTTTTTCCCTAACTCATCTCCATTTAAGAATATGATGTAGCTTTTATTCATATTGTCGTTGGCTTGACTGTCCCAATGTCAGAAACCACGGTCCTCCGAATTGCTAGTTAAGTACAATAATCAAGTGACGATCCCCACCAATTCCTTTCCAAAGCAGCACATATTTAAAGCTTCACTATTGTGTTTAAAATATAACAAATATTAGAGATATTCCTCCATGAAACTCCCTGATACTTATAAATTCAAAGGAGAGTGTCATTTTCAAGAATTTTACAGAAATGGGAAGGCAAAAGTGGGGTACACGAGATGACAGTGGCCTTGTATTCAGACTTCACATCCCTTATATTCAACAACAGATACACTCAAACAACTGGCGTTTATATATAAAACACATTATCTTCATCGAATTTCTATTATCGTTTCAAACATTGTAATTTCTCTCAATTGATAGTTTTAGCTCATGAAATAAAATTTAAGCAATATCTAAATAGGAAGTACATGAGTAAACCTTGTGTATTAGTAAATAGGAAGAACAATTGTTAGAAAACATCAAAAAAGGAAAAAGATTAAAGCAAAGGCTCTAATACCAACATATTTCATTCACAGCACCCCATCTGCTGTTTCCTCCAATTAGACCATTTAAAATGTGACTAGAATATTTTTACTTATTGATGCCAAATACTACAACGCAAAGAAAATGCGATATGTAAAACTGACTGTTTTTATCCCTAAGTATTTAGCACCAACGTCAATTCACTTTAAACAAATGTCAAAATGAAGAACATAAAGATAAATGGACTCGGCGTATTATCCTTGTCAATGCCGTCACGTTCTTTTCGTTTCGTACAGACAGGATTGTTAACATTAACATTGATTTTAGGTCAATCATGAACATTTTTATTGTTTTTTTTTATTGTAGTATTTCTACTTAAAACGGCAGAGAAATTTCTGAAAGATTCACATTTACACGGGTCGTATCTTTATCTCGAAGAACAGGATGTTATACGTTTCCATTTACGTAGATTGATGAGTATATTTTTGGGCATTTTACTGGACCATTTTCCATAATCCTTTTCCTCACATATCAGCCCACAAGAGAAATGGATAACAACCCATTCATGTTCCGACAAAGTATTCTTATTGAGTAAATGATAAAATTAATATTGACGGATATTGCTAAAATGTTGTTGGAATTATTTTTCTTCAATATACGCTAATCACTTATATAAATAATATTTCAGTAACTATGTAAAGAGTCTCCAGCGATGCGTGTACGCTTCAAAATCAAATAGAGGGGGCTTTTTCAATTATAACGACAGACCCTCAATTTAATAACCAAGTAGCATTCGTACTTCAAAACGTCGGAGAATGTTCCGACAAATTTATTGTACACTGGTCGTAGTACGGATGTCACATATATGTCTAAAACGTCCAAGATGTCCAAAACAATATTACCATGCCCTCATTTATATTTATGTAGCATGTCGAACTAATATAAGTATGTCCAAAAATAACATGAGAGTGTCCAAAAAAATATGAGACAGTCGAAAAATTAGATGAACATGTCGAATGTAACTGCTAATCTCAATTTGTATTGAACATTTTGGCGTTTGAATCCACGCCATTTGTTGCAAAATGTCCTAAATAATATAGCCATGTCAAAAATAATAGATAATAATAATAGATAAGAATAATATAAGCGTTTCAAATTCATATAAGAATGTCGAAAAATTATACGAGAATGTCCAAAACTGTTGGCTCCCTAAAGGAAAGAAGAAGGCTATAACCAATACAGCAGCCAATATCACAATCAGTGCAAGTTACATCATCTGGCTATGCAGAAACTCAAAGGCTTTCACACAGATGGAGCTACAAACAACTCCAGCAATTTGCTCTGAGGGAAGTGGGATGGTCGAGCGCTCATAAAACCAGGTTTAACCCACCAAAATCTGGTCCCAAGTCCAGAGACCTCAGAGCAAACTAATCTAGACAGAGATATTCTACATAAGGTGAATTTTTCCCTACTAAGTCACCTTCACAGAGTGATGTACCAGGAGTGCTTATCTTCAAACGGATAAAAATAGGCTCCGAAGGTGACAGCGCTGGTGTTCTACCAATGAACTATTCCTCATAAGAACCTCAGGTGGATACCTGTGACTACTAGGAAAAGACTAGATGGCTGGTCGGGAAAAGTACCACATGACTACTGGAAAGACAGTGGACAGCAAGGAAAGACTGCTGGCGCCGGGGAAACAGCCGGGTCGATCTTACGACAGGTTAGCCACCTAAAGATCTACTATCAAATTGCTACGAAAAGTCCTATAAAGAAAAACACCCCTGGGTCCATGCGAGAGCGGGGGCGGAAGATTGGACCAAATGGACGGACTCTACGGCAACGACCTCTGGAAACGAATAACAGACAGCGGAGTAGTTCAGAAACAACCTATGATAGTGGTTCTACCTGTCCAATATGCGGAAAAACAGGCTTCAAGAATGTGAAGCTCCACCAAACAAGATCTAGATGTGGAATAAGTTCGTCGCAGCCATGCTCTTCCACTGAAGGCAGACGTAAGTCGAACCAGTCGGCGCACCCAACCCAAGAGGTAGAAAGCCAGGATAAACCCCACAGTGCTTTCGAGTCGACAGGCAAGAATTGTTATCACAAAAAAAAGACCAAAGAAGAAGCCCACCTAAATTGCAGAAACCTTGAAGTCAAAGATTACATAAATCTGCCAAAGCCATCTGAAGACTCGATATGGAAATCCTTTGATGAGCAACTATATGAAGAATTACGAACAGAAATAGGTGAAATGCATAATGAGCAGCTGACTAATCTGGGGACTCATGTCTACAAGAGACTCGTAGACAGATTTGGAGTCAAACCAGCAGTCTCCAAAAAGACTGATAAAAAACAGCAATGCTCAAGACAACAAAGAAAGCTAAGGCGCTTAAAGAAAGACACAAGACGGCAATACAAACAAGCACTAAGAGATGGAAATAAAGTCCATTCAAAAAATCTGAAAAAGGATTTCCTTAAGCTTGTACTCCTACACAACAAAGTAAGGAAACTAGAGCTGAAATCGCAGCAAGGAAAAACTGCCAGCAAAGAGCAGCATCAATTTCGGCAAAATCCACACAAATATGCAAAACGTCTACTAAATGAGAAGCAGACCAGATCTTCCTCCTTCAGTAAAACAGCTGCAGAGAAATTCTTCAAAAATGTCAACAGCGATAAAAGGCGAGACGTCAAATACCACCCTCTAAAGGGCTTGTTGAGACCACCAAAGCCGACCAAGCCATTAAAAACCAAGCCCCCCAGTCTGTCAGAGTTAAACAGCTACCTTCAGAAAAGAAGAAATGCCAGTGCTCCGGGCACCAATCGCATTCCCTACCTAGTGTGGAAAAAATGCCCTAGAACAACACGGCTACTACACGAAGTAATCTGTGGTATCTGGAGAACAGCTGCAATACCTATGAGCTGGAGAACGGGAGAGACAATTCTTATATCAAAAGAAGAGAACACCAGTGACCCTTCCTGCTTCAGACCCATCACACTGAAGAACTCAAGTGGCAACCTCGGAATGGGTATTCTCGCTCAAAGAACCATCAATTACCTGACAAACAACAACTATATTGACCAATCCATTCAGAAGGGTTTCATGGAGAAGATATCAGGATGTGTAAACATACGTTTCTTTTCACTCTTATAATCCGTTTAAGGTGTTAATTTCTTCCATAATTAAGAACAGTGGCAAAGAGAACAAAACGTTATTTTCTTAGGGTGGGGTGGGTTTAAATGGAATTTTTATTTAACAGCCTAGTGTCATATAGCGCCGTCAGCATGCAATAACAGTCATGTCATTTAGAAACACATGCACTTCTTTTAAAGTGTAATTTTAAAGTACAGCAGAAAATATAGAAGATGTAGAATCACATACAAAAAGCATGATGTGTCTTAAAAGATGACTTAAGGCAGCTCTTTTTTGACTTGATCTTTATAGTCAAGAAAAAAATCGATTGCTGAATATGCCCCAAAACGTTTGGGTTTTCTAGACATTTACATTTCAAAATTTGCTAAATTTGGGAAACCACTTTAAATGCATGACGACATTAATGTTAACTAATTGTTAAATAAGAATTCAATGACACAACTTTTTTTCTTTTAATTGAACTTCATGTAAGCAACACAAGATCTCATGACATCTCACTTAAATACTATCACGAGATGTATCTGGACAAATTCATATATCGCCTTACTAAGTGTTTACTGATTATTTGCTGAAACAGCAGTGTCGCCAAAATCGAAGAACTGTATGCAGCTTAATGAAACAGCTACTTACTATACTTATCAGTACAAATCGTTTAAAAATACAATTTTCCCCCAAAATAATACTCAAATTAAGATGTGATGAGCCCCCCTCCCCATCCCCACTCCTTTACCATTTACAAGATAAATTTGCCTGGACTAATTTGTCACAATCTTTATCGCCGGTTTCTTTCTTTTTAAGTTACGTCTTAACAGCAAGTGACCTGTATGAGCTAGTTGGCGAAGCTTACATTATTAAATTTGGTAAAAGAATAAAAGTAATTTTAATTTTATATAAAGGTACCGATAATGAATAGTACGAGATCTGCCTTAGAACGGAACAGCTGAATAAGTTCATTGAAACAACAGTTACACCAGTGTCTGTGCGACCGCCTACGCAAATTTTCCGCGATCCAACGTTACAGTGAGGGACAATACAGAGATATAGGTTCAGTCGGCAACTTATTGATATTGAAATAATATACGGTAATTATTCCAAGTAAAGTTTGTGGTAAATAGGCCTAAAGAGATCCAAATTTGCGAGAATTTAAAGGTTAGCGAAAGGTAATGCGTAAATTTCTTGTAATGTGATGTAATGTAAATGTATTCTTAAAAGGCGCATTACATGTAAAAACATCTCAACGCGTCGTACAACATATACATTACAAGCAATGAAATAAAATTATCAAATTCAGTAAAAATTAGAAAAGTTAAACTCTCTGATACAAAAATAAGATTACTATATAAAAAAACAATACATAACCAATTCTGATTAAAAATACTCTTCAAAGAAATGATTCTTCAGTTAAGATTTAAAAAGATAAAAATCGTCCATTGAGGTAGGTAAATGTGAAAGCTCATTCCATAGGCGTGGTGCACAGGTCGAAAAAGCACGCTCACCATAGAAATTATTACGTGAGCGTGGTTGATTCAACCAGAATTCCCCGTCGGAGCTACTACGTAAACTACGACTAGGAACACGCTGGCTAAGGAGCCCCTTCAGGTAGACCGGTGCCACAACATGAACAATTGTTGGTGTAATACATAAAATCTTGAAAGTAACGCGCTGCTAGACAGCAAGCCAATGGAGATTTTTTGCCAATGGGTGTTGTATGCTCAAATTTATTTGTTCTTGTAACGAGGCGGGCAGCTGTAATTTATTTATTTCCTGTGAAGGTGGGCCAAAATATGAACTGTTGCAGTAATCAAGGCGGGAAGTAATGAAAGCATGAATACGTTTTTCAGTTGCTCTCTGATCTAGCATATTTATGATACTGCCTATCTTGCACAAAGCAAAGGAAGCTGATGTACAACAGACTTAAATGACGGAAATGTGTGTTATCATTGTGTTAAGAAGCAATGATCATTATTTAGATTTGATTTGATTGACAGTGTAAATATAAACTTGTATAACTTAGATAACTTTAGGCACATAATTAATGCTGATGCGTTGTTATTCGGTGCGAATCACTCTTATCTTTATCCAGGTTGTATTTATGTATCACTTTAGATGAGTAATGACCCTTTAAACCTTTGAGGCTCATCAATATAAGTGGCTGGAAGTCTTAGTCCAACAAACAGTTTTTCAATTACAAAAAACTTATTTAAGAACCATACTTATTTGATGGCCGCAAACAACAATGAGTAGTTATATGAATGTCATCCAAAGATGTTCTCTTGGTTTTATGATATTAAAAAAAAAAGAGTTAGTACTATTGATGAAAAAAAGGAATGGACATAATTAGTTATTGTTGCACTGTTGGAACAAACGTCGTTATCAGTTTAGCAAACTATAAAGGAGAGATTTAGAATATTTAAAAAAAAAATATCCCGAAAAGCATTTTTTTAATATCAATAATAAAATTCTGCCTTAAGTCACTTTTTAAACGTTGCTATAACATGAATCTGTCTAGATCTATAATCAATAATCGATTATATCATTTTGAGCCAAGAAATTATCAACCGCATGCTTAAACGAAAGCAATATTTTTATGTTAAACGTAAAGAAAATTAGAAAAATTGTATTTCAAAATTACCATACACACCTTATGATAGACTCTTACTTTAATGCAAATGTTGCTTAATACATATTTATAAACTTCTTTCTATCTTGAAAAGCAACGTATTTGTTTCTTGAAAGGACTTCAACCGCGAAAAAAGACTCATTTTTCCAAACAATGAGAATCAAAATCTACCAAATTACAGGATATAACGATTGGAACGTTGGGAGTAAACTCTTTTGTTGTATTTCTCTCTGATCCTCTGTCGCCACGTATTGAATGCAGTTTGGTCATATACCGCTAATACGTTATGTGAAGAAGGTGTATGGAAATAATTAAATTCCTGAAAAAAAGTATAAACTCTGATTTCTCAGCACAGATAATCATTAAAGTATATCGTTGTAGTCTATCATTGCAGTAAGAATCAGATAACATAATTAATCGATACTTCATTATGTATTTCTTTGTTATGACATCAGATGAAACAGTGCTACGTGGCTAGATCATGTGAAATCATACGGTTTGTGATACCATTCCGTGTTTCAGTTGCTTGCCACGTTGTGTAGCATATTGTAACCTATACATGCCATTACTGAGAATTGTAGATATGACCTTTTTAATTACATATGTAATGTTTTTAAGCAGTTAAAACACTTGCATACAATTAATTGAAACAAATGTGTTCTTCAACTTTACAAGGAATGGATAGTTCCTGTTCCATATCACAAAAAGGGAATTATATCTCATTTACTGTTCACTGCATGTGTGATTTTTGTAAAAAAAATAAGTAGAAAAAACAACATAAATATTATTTTACCAAATATATTGTTAATCGTTTTAACTCTCAACAAGCAAACCACCTTTTTTAAAGGCGTACATAATTATACTATTTCTGGGACTCGTTTGATACTCGAGAGATGCTGCAGGTCGATATAACTATTGCACGAATCCGAGCGACCTTCCATATTCGGCACACTGAATAAATGTGAATATACTCATTTAATTCAGTAATAGTCCAAAGTACAGATAAGTTGATATTTACGAGGTAAAATAACCATTCTTGTCGTATCCTTATGCTTGAATTTCGAGTTCTAAATATCTAAATAACGTTCCAAATAATAGAGCTTTTGAGTAAAATTTAGACCAAAATTTTCCATTCATAGTAAAGGCACTTGTATTAACAGATGCCCATATGAGACATACTATACTGCATACAACATATCTTGTGTATTTTTAATGTGACTAGCCATTAATGTACATGTATTTAATGGACATCCGTACGTATGAAGGTCCTTCCTTAGGTAACGATTTCTCCTTCATTAGTCCTTTGACTGTCACAGAAGGTCAACAAGTCTCTCTTTGAGTTTGTGTGAATTTCTCTTTTTCCTTTGGATTCGATGGCAGAACTTCGAAGAAAATTTCTTTTTGTCTCAGCTGTATTGCTGCTTTTGAACTCAAAAGGGTTTCGGGTAAGTCTGTAAAACATTATCTAAAACAAATTGATATCTTCAACTTAAAATTCCATCAATTTTTTTTTTACTTGTATAATTTTGCAATTGTTGACAACTTGGAACTCAGCATTTCTTTCACTTCAGTTTAAAGGACTTGTACTTTTTTTCTACATATTAAACTCAAATTAATGTCTATCTGCGCTGCGTCGTTACCACGTGTGTTCGTGGAATATATTATGACTGATCAGCTATCGGCTCATTCAACAGTAACTTTTTGAAACATATTTTGTGCGTTTGAGCATTATTCTGAACACAGATAATCTCACGTCATTCCTTTTATTACATATTTATTTAACATTACACTATATTTTGCATATACCCCCCCCCCCCTCCCCGTTTAACAGTCCATTATGGTCCATTTGTGTGATATCCAGTTTTGAGTAACATTATTAAATTTAAGAGAATAAAACAAATATGAATTGTTAGTAAACAGTATATCAACTTTTTTACAAGTCCGTTATCAACACGAATCTGTTTGAAAGAGAACTTTGAAACAATTCGAAGTAAAAAAATACATATACATAGGGAATGTATGTATTTTAATATTTAAATATATCTAAACTTCTGGAACATACACAATTCTGTATAAGATACTTCAAGCTGTGCGTATATCTTCAACGCAAAGACTAAAAGTTCTTGTAGTTGTTACATGCGAGTGAAAATAAGATCAACCACTTTAGATGTTATTTTTAATGATGAAAATTTGTTCTATTAGCTCATTAAACTACTCATATTTCCCTAATACAACATTTATTTCTCCGTCAAAATATCTGCCCAACCGTATGATAAATCAAATTAAGTTTAGCGTATTTAAAAAGAACAAATAATTATACGGACATGTTCATTAACGTTCCTAGTGAATAATTTTATCGACCAAATTACGATATTTCTTCCATGATACTCATATTATATTATATCATATGTTCAATCTTGTGGAATGATTTTCGAAAGAAGCCTTGGGCCTAATACGCAGACGTGTCAACATAAAATTTTGATCAGAATTGTGTATACATACAGCGGTAGCTATACGCAGTATAGCTCCAAGTTATTTACAAGACCAGCTAATAATTCTTCATTATTGTAACAGTTTAAACGTAAAATATTTAACAAATCAAAATCAAACTACAAGGAAAAAAATGATTTTAACAATAAAGCAAGTAGTTTCAAATCTGCTTTCGCAAAGTGTTTTGTTTTACCTATTGCAATATGAACCTGATAACAACTTCCAAATGTGTCAGCAGGGTAGGTTACTGTAAATTCAAACGAAAAAAACACAATTAACGTATTATTTTAATATGCTCTTCAATGTATATTTATACATACGAATAACTATTTATCTGTTTCCCACACATTAACAAGAGATAGCGCAATGTAATTTGAATGATCAACAATTATTTTTGAAACATCATTAAATCATCTTACATTTGATGCAGATAATATGACAACGAGTATCTTTAGTGAAGTAACATCTTTTGATAAAAGCTCATACTAAAAATTGTCTTCACTAGTTTATGTTAATTATTGTAACTAATAAATGTATATTTGGCGTGAAATATTTTAATTCATGATCAAGTTATGTAAATGTAAATATTACTTCATTTAAATATTTCAACCTTAGATTCTAGTACTTCCCCTTACGACTTTGCGGGTTAATATAAGACTATATATTCGCCAATATATTGTTTCACTTTGGCGGTCAAATGATCGTACCACACTTGTGTCAGTTAATATGTATTTGATTTCGGACATTTCCGTAGAGATCACTTTTGAAGCGTCAGGTCAATATAATAATCATCAACTAAGTTTAAATATGTAGCCTCTTCAAATTGTCAATACCTTCGTTAAAAGTTTGTCCCGAAACGTTGCTTTAAAAATAAACTACGACAATTACAACCTAAATGTTATGTAAAATATCAGGAATTAAAAACGAAGTATAATTAAAATAGTCAATGTGAAACGTTGTTAGTTTTGAAAATGTACTGGTAGCGTCAGAACAATCGTCTATGAAATCACGAAAATTAAAAAAAAATATTCATGCTCAGAAAAAACACCAAAACATTATGTTTAAAGTTGTTCCAAACCAAGTTTCAGAATGAAGGAGAAAGTAAAATAGACTTGTTGATTAACATCACACAATAATCCCAGACAAAACGATAAATAAATCCGTCTATTCTCTCGTAGTGCGTTTCCGTTGTAAGATCCTAATTGTAAACTGTTAACATGTTATAATTTATGATTTTGAGCTTTCTTGCCACGCTGGCGACAAGACAGACAGGTAGACATCATTTCCTCGCTTCTTCCTTGAAAAGTCTGTAACATAAAAAGACTTAAGATGTTACAATAAAACACGCGATTATGCCTGCAAGATTCAAAATCGTGTTGTTTTGAGTGACTCTAGGTGATGTTTGATTGTTAAAAATTCTCAAAATGTACATACTATTTCCATACTGTATCCCAATTCTCCTGTTTAAAATTTACTTTTTATGTTTATCAGACCCCTATAATTTGCTTTAAATTAAAAAAGTTTGGTTACAAATATCCTTGTAAAGAAGAATTATTGCACGACAGTAGTATTATCAGCTGCTTTTTCCAAATATAATTATTGTAAAGAACGAACTATCGGATAATGTCAGTACATGTATATATTGTGATCATTGAAAGGGTTGTCCGGTATCGATACAAACATGACATTGAGACATTACTAATATGACATATTCAATAGGTTAAATGAGATGTCTTTTAATTGGACGTAACTGGACATTTAAATTAATATTTCTTCTACATTTTTTTTCTTTAAAGAAATATCTATATTTCCATTGTACAGGGGTTGGTGAACAGGCGTAAAATTTGACTTCTTGTCATATCAAGAGAAACAAAAGTGTATGAAACTTTATGATGATTTACGATGATTTAAGAGAATTATGTCACTGATGGACGGTATAATAACTCATACAGGGTATTTTTTATGAACAAGTATGTGTTTTCATAGGTACTATTTAAGTGTTCACAGGTCTATTCGGGGCGTTCAAGAATGGTTTTGTACGTTAAATGTATACATGAAATGTAAAGTTGCCGAAAAAGTTTACGTTTTGGGGGATGTGCACATTCAAAAATGTTTTGGTTATGGAAAGGCTTAGTTATCATTTTCTATACATGAGGTTATATTGATTCAGCGTAAAACGTCGTTTTTATCATTTCTCTTAAGAAGATCGCGATGGTTCCATCACATGTTTTGTGAAGATTTTCATCCTTCACTTAGTTGAGGTAGTTTAGTTTAGATTAGTTGCAAAAACAACATCAGGAGTGAAATAAATTCTCCATCACCGTTAGTTCTTGCCCAAAATATGTTCTCCTTTGATAAAAAAGTTGTTTCTTTGTAATAATGTAAATCATGCTTTTGACCATGCTTTCTATCTAACAGCTAGCTCTGTACTCGTTAAAGTCTTAATTAGTGCAGACATTCCGAGTGTGATATCTGAAAAATCGACAGATTTTCTTTGAAAAAGCAACATGTTTTTGTCGAACATTAGTCGTTTAACCAAAAAAAGTACGCAAATACAATACGAATGTAGCTTTCAGGCGAATGCATGCTAACAATTAGCACCTTCTTTCCAAGAGGTGTCTCGTTGTTATAATATAATAACAATTAACTAACTAAAATACGTTTACTTATAGTGCAGGACTATTGCAATTACCACATGTCCTTTTTCTTAAACTAACAAACAGAATATGTATAAGGATAACTTCATAACAACTAAATATGTAAATAGCCATTAATGTTCTCTTCTAGCCTGTTAGTACGCATCTACAGTAAATTATTAAATTACATCGTTTCTGCATAATTTTGAAATTTTCGTGTTGGCAATATGTTACGTAAGCGTATAAGAGACATACACAATGCAATTCCTTAAAGTCACCGTTTTTGGGGGGAGGTGTTCTTAGAATGCAAAAAAGGTAAACATATGAAAATACCGTTTTGATAAATTGCACCCGTCTTCACAAAACATAAACAAATCTGTAAATTACCGATTGTTGTAAATATTATGTCATTTAAATTTTGATTAGCATAATGAACAGAGAGTATTACTTTCCATCGTTTAAGTAAGTTGGTGTATGGTGACCTATTGTTTTTTTTTTGGACGGAAATGAGAATGACAAGTATAAGAAGACCTTAAAACAGACAAAAAGGCATATTTTCAATTAATATGCGTTGTTCATTAACTGTTGTTTCGAAACTTTAATATCTTCTCAATTGATTTTACTTCGTATAAGCTTAGTTAAGATAAATAGTAGACGGGTAAGCGAAATAGATGAAAGTATTACTAAACTCTGTCTACTTTTAATAGTAACTAAGCTTATAGCAGTAAAATCAATTAGAAAAAAAAATGCATTGCAAAACATTTCTATTACTGCTTAGATATTGAATGTGAACTTTTCTTTTCGTTCGTAGCACCTTTTTCTATAATGATATACAATTTAAAAACAAAGGTTTATTCATTTGAACCAAAAACGAAAAGTGTTTTTTTTTTAATGAGCTATAAATATATCAATTATGTTTGTTAAATATAAGAATAGAATTATAGGATATGTTAAGGTGAGGCCTAATGGATTGGCGTCGTTCCTGTATTGTAGGCTGTATGCCTGACCTTGTACAACTTACTCAACTTAATTAACTTGACACTGATTCTTAGAATGTACTTCAATTAATTTACACTTGGTTTAATTTTGTCTAACCTTCATTTCCATTTCGATTTTACATATTCTTGCACAGATCTTCGAATTTGAGTCCTAGCGAAAATACAAGACATCCAACGCAATTACACCCAGAAGAATGAACGTTACCTAACATATTTGAAACTCTCATGACCGCAGTTTTAGAAAATCAGTTTGTATCTAAGAGCGTTACAAATGTACCAAATAAAAATTTCTTTTACTTGCTTTGGAATATGTCGTTTATATTTATTTTTCCAGGAGAGTGAATCATACATTAATTCTGACTGCTCATTACGGATAACTTGCAACAGTAACGTACTTACAAGTGAGAGTTACAGCTGCAGTGCAGACGCAACATGCGAGAAGCGGAATGATGGCCGTAGATGTTACTGTAACGAATGGTTTGAAGGTGATCTTACATGTACTCGCAGTGGACCGATAGATTGCTCTGATCTTTACAAAGCAGGTAGAATGAATAATGGAAAATATACCATTTATCCCGCTGGAAGCTCCGGTTTTGAAGTTTATTGTGAAATGTCTAGTGGGGGTTGGACAGTAAGTATGAACTATTGGAAAACAAACGCTTTGCCGTGTTAACAGAACATTTTCTCATATGACAGAACTATGTTCTCTAATATTCGTATTAATAATTCAACTATTGATTAAATTGATTAATATACCTATCAGTTCAATTCAATCAGTTAATTGACCTACAACAGTTAATTCTTAAAATATTGTAGCAAAATGAGGAACTTCATATAGTACTCAACGGGTATCGATGTACTTGTTTATTCTGTTTCTATAGATTTTGCAAAGACGTACAAGTAGATCCGTCAACTTTTATCGAAACTGGAATGAGTACAAAAACGGGTTTGGAAACCCCACAGGAGATCATTGGATTGGCAACGATAAAATATACAAATTAACAAACCAAAAAACCTACCAACTTCTAATAGAAAAGACAAACAGAGAAGGATCAACATATCACAGCCGTTATTCATCTTTCAGGATCGGTAACGAGGGAGACAAATACCAACTGTCATTGAGTGGCTACAATGGAAATGATGGTATGTATTGTGCTAAATGTCAATCATACGCAGAAGTTTAATTATTGCGTTATCTTATTCTAACATAACTACATGTAGTCGTAATCATACTCTAGTATTTGCACTCGTACATATACGCAGGTCATATTATAAATCTATTGTGGATACTAATGTAGAACTATGTACTAGACATTGTGCTAACAGTCCCGTACTGATTGTTCATTGTACAATTGCTTAACACTTTGACCCGTGTTGGTATAATTTTAGATAGTAACATAATGATATATCATATCAACCAAGCCTCTATATAGTTCTGGGTATACTTTCTTGCATTTTCACACATGCTTTGTCGATCTTAGGAAGGAATAATAACTAGTTTGGAAACCATAGAACTGCTGCAGCATTTCAGTTCACTTTGTGGTTGAAAGATATTATTCAAGAGTGAAATAATTACATTTCATGAAAAAATAAAAAAAATAAAATTAAGTTTCATTTCACAATTCAAAATTAGTTCATTGTATTTATTAAGAAGCCAATGATATTACAATAATAAAAACAAAAGTATCCTATAGATTTGAACGTTTTTGACAGAGATCAGTCGAGACGAACTGTATGTTTCAACTTCTCAAAAATCATTACCTGCCTTAGTTCTTATCGTTATAATGTATAATCAGATAAGTAAATAATTGTTTTGTCTATATCAAAAGGAAGTAAAGTACGTCAGAAAAGATATTTTACTATAGAGACGATGACGAAAAAAAAGAAGCACATTACAACTTTTCCTCTTATTTGAAAACCTACACCGTTGAAAATTCGGGACCATACTTCAATTGGCAGAATATGAGTACTCCAAAGTATGAACTGTTTACATTTCTACTCCTCTCACACGTACCTTGATATTGCTCCATTATTTAATATTTTTCGCAATTGTTGAAATTATACTTTAAATTATACTATTGATATAACGAATCTATTAACACAATAAAAGATGTTATAAACTGAGGTTCCCGTACATATGGTCAGAAATGGAACAAAGTAACAAGAAAATAAATTCCCTAATTATTCGTTATTTCCAGGTAACAACGCTATGGTGGCAAATTCAGGAAATCGATTTAGTACGCACGATCAAGACAATGATGGATCGAGTACATTCGATTGCGCAGAAAAACACCGAGGTGGCTGGTGGTATCCAGACGATAGCATTACGGGCTCTACCAGCAACTGCTACTCATTCAGCAACCGCGTAGCTACAGGAGACTACGAGTACACCGACTGTATCTGTCATAGTGATTGTGACAGCAATCTTTATTGCCCTCGTAGTCGTCCACATTGTAAATGCTTTAGGTGTGACGGTTGTGGTTATTATTATTATTGTTATTTTTATGATTATCCCAAAAACAGATGCTGCGCAAACCTAAATCCGGTCTACCAAACAACTGTCTATTCCTGCGGCTACTCCAATCTCAACGGTGACTACTCGTTCAACGATAACCGCGGTATCTTCTGGAAGAATCTTCAAGGTTCTGATTGCGGGATAACGACAACAACAATGAAAATACAGGCAATCCGAAGATCAAATTAGTAAATTTGAAGTCTTTAAGGTCACAAGGATCGGAGAAATTACAACATATGTTAAACATCGTTGTATCGAAATTCCAGAAGATTTTTAGAATTAGAAAACCAAAGTGACAGAAAGACAACAATGTGTCGATCAGTTTTGTATAGTCATTACATATCATGTACATTATCCTTAACATGGAACAGGTATACCCAAACGTGATCATCGCTCGAATTACAATGATACCATATGTTATGCGGTAAATATTAATGACGTTGCACCATTTTTCAAGGGAAAAGTTAGCACTGCATGGAACTCGATGACGCCTGATACTTTGTCATTTTTCGATAATTTCATTGATTAAAAATGTATTTATGCAAATGTTATCTTAAATCACTGAGAATAATGTTACATGACGCAAATAAAAAAAATCAAGCTGGCATCAGTATTTTGACTAATATTGTTTTCATTATATTGGATAGAAGCTTATTTCAATTTCATGCCATCGCCTAGGAATGACTAATCTTATCATTGATGGGTATCTTTGATCTCAATGACGTGTGGAGAAGAGAAATCAGTTGTGCAAAATATTTACATGGAGTTCTAACGTAACTCCTGGCCTTCATTGTAGGTTATATTTCTTTCTTCTTTCTAGTGACCTCCAGCATTGTATAAATAACATCACCCTTTCTCCTGCTATCTTGTCCTACCATTATATGGTTAATCTTAGCCTAAATATGCATTCAAAAAACAGAGGCCCGGCAACTGAAATTCAATAATGATTTTCTAAATGATCATAATTTTGTTGCCCTCATTAATGAACTTATCGGTGAAAACCTGTCTAAAATTGCTTTTCCGGATCCATCTTTACGATAGGAGTACTTTAAATATTGTATTAGAAGAAATAGTATTGTATAGTATAGTATGGTCAGAAAGAATGTGAGCTCCTTTCAAAGATTCTACTTTAGAACAGCAGCTGTATATTTTTCGGAAACTATAGAATAAGGATGACTGTGTTTTGACTGATAAACACGGTATATTCAAATAAATATATTTTAAAAAAAAGTGTTATTCCTCTAACACTAGCTTTGCAAAGAACTTCCTTAATAATTATCCAAAACATATTTTATTGTAGAAGATTCTGAATTATGTGAAGATGATCTTTCCCTGTATGAATGTAAACAAGCCCTTTTCTCGATGGTATATGCAACGTCCCACGCTCTGATGGTCTATGTGTTAACTTTCATAAGAATTTTTGGCCAGTGATTGGTCAAACTTTGTTAGACGCATTAAACCATAGTTACCTTAATGGTACTTTGTCGAAGGAACAGTCAAGAGGTACTATACATCTTAATATAAAAGAAATAAAGGAAATAATCCTACAGAAATTACCGTCCTATCGCATTACTGAATACCGATTACAAAATAGTTGCTAAGGTCCTTGCGTCACGACATAAACTAGTTATTCCTAAAGTAACTGGTCTTCAGAAAAGCGGTGTCATTAAAGTAAAATGCATTGGCGAAAATTTGTTTAGATTTGTTTAGATCTGATTAATTATACTTCTGAACAAAATGTACCAGGTTTCATTTTTATAGTTGACTTTGGGCACGCTCTTGACAGATTGGAGTGGAACTTTATTCATTCTACTCTCACTTTCTTTAATTTCGGCAATAGCTTTAAAAGGTGGATTCATGTTCTCTTTAACAACAGTAGCTTTTGCATTTGTAGCAATAGTTATACTGCAGTTTTCTTTTCAATTAATAGAGTTGTTACACAAGACTGCTACTTAAGCTTGCATTTTTTTTACTCTGTGTGCAGAAATTCTAGCCTTGACAATTCATTGTAATACAATTCTAAGGGGACTTCATTTCACAGGGAATGAAACAATGTTGCTTCAATACGCGGATGAAGCTGTCTTTTTCATTTATCATAACAGACATTCTCTTAAAGAGGCCATGAAATGTAAAATCCAAAAGCGATTTTAAAACAAGACAACGATGACGTCATATTAGGAACACAAATGCCAAGCCAAAGCAAGTACCGGATGCGCAACGATCATACCGCCACACATAATCGAACATCTACACTGAAAGAACAACCACTGTATTAGGCTATATTGTTATAAATTTGAAGTTTGTTTTTACATGTTGTAATATATCCGAGATAAATGGTCAGTTGTGTTGCTAGGGGCTGCAGTAATGTCATTACCCATGTAATTAGCCTTCATCGATGGCCGAAGGACGAAAATAACACGGCGATTATGACCAAGTTAGTGCAGAACAGCAGCGCCGATTCACTTGGCCTGACCAGTGTACAGCTCCGTATGTAGCGAACACTTCACGGAAGCAGACTATGATCCTTCCTTTCTTATGAAATAAAACAATTGGGCTTTAACGGGTCGACATAAACGAGTCGTTCTCCTGTAAAATAACCGACATTAAAAACTCCGAAGACCAGATCGGTGAAAAGAAAACCTCCAGTGGTACAAGTGATTAACCCATGGAGGAAGCGCGGCCTAGCACAAGTACTAGTAGCACTAGTATTAGCGTTACTACACTGAAGTCGCAGTAGACAAAGAGTTTTTGCTGTACCATCTAAATTAACACCCCCTCATTGCCCTATTGTGTAGTAATAAGCTACAAGGTTAGCTTCAGAAGGGCTAGGTTACATCTTCTTGTGAAAAAGCTCAGTGCCTCAATGTATTTCTGGAATATGCTGGGTCAGTTAGTTATGGCAATAATATTTCTTATTTGTATTCCATTAAAACCATTTTTTTGTTGGGCAGGGAGTTTAGGTGATAGTGATGGGTCGAAATAAGTATTATAAAAGACTATATTCCAAAGGGTGTACACATATTACAGAGATTTATTTTTAAACAGTCACAGAGCCAACAATTCACACAACGTAGTTCAAATCTTGAATCATTGAACACATTTTATTCATTATCAGTTCTATACAGTCATTCTGTTCAATCTGAACAAGCCTGTGACTTTTCCAACATTAATAACAATCGTTGTATATAAGACATAAAAATAAAACTGTACTTTCCATAGACAATATCATTCTTAAATTACACTAATGTCATTTGTGACATCGAAGGAGGTTTCAGAGAAAACAACTTACATGAAACTGTTGGTTTTAAGCCTACAAAACAGATGTATGTCCATTGTCGTCAATCGTCGTTGTGACAATTATTTAGAATAAACCAGAAACAAATAGCATAAAGGGTAATTTAAACCAAAAAACCACTGCACAACGCCACTCACATCCCAAAATGTAGCCCACACACGACCACACGTACAACACTCACGCGCAACATGAAACACAACATCACATGCATTAAAATAATCGGATACCATTTAAAGGTTTTACTGCTTAGCTTCTGAAAAGAGATTGTTAAACAAATCCCTGCTGTTGAAGAAAAAAAGTCTAAACATTCAAGAGTTCTTCCGCCTCCATTGGTCTTTATTATGACATTCTATCAAATATCATTGGCGATATGGATATTTTGGATTCCAGATTAAAGGTACTAGGCAAACATGTCTGGGAGGTAAATGCTACTATAAAGGTCAATCCCCGATCACTTTTGCACATATTACATAACATCACGGTCACGCCGCTACATGTGTCCATGGAGGTAACATCTGTTTTACCTCCATGATGTGTCCAAATGCTTCAAAACATGCCTTTTCTTTTCATTGTTGGTGTTGGGTCTGGAAAATAACCATTTCATCCTTAATAAAGTCTTGAATATCAATACATCAACACTGAGGGAAACTTGGCGGATTGATAATCTTACACAATCGTAGAATAGAACAAGTGCTTCTGGAGGGATTTCTCAACCAAGGCTTCCTATACAACTGAGTTTTCTCCTGGCAACTTTAATCCAGTGTACTGACCATTGGCCAGAAACTCACTTCTGATCCTTTGGACTGCACATGATGGTAGCACAACCCTGACGTGTCTTGCTAGGAGCCCCCAACACCATTGAACCTGTTGACGGTAGGCTTTGTATCTGTACTGCCTACAAAAAACATAAATATAAGTTCAAATTTATTAATGTGGGCCCATGATATCAACATTAACAAGCAGTGATGTAATCTACAGTTATGGTTACATTTGTTGTGAATTTACACTTTCATGTTTCATGAAACCTTCTTTAGTTTCTTTGATTTTCAAAACTAGATTTGTAAGGATTATATGGTTGTAAGTCATAGTAACACAATCGCACAATACGGTTTATCCAGTTCTTCGAATTCCAACGACACATGTACAGAATGAACCAGATTTAAAAAAAAAAACAAATCTACGTTACAAACTTCTTATCATGTTGTATGTTCCTTGCAATATTTCCCAACGGTTTTCTTCTTCAATATGTTTTGACTCGTTAACGGACTCGAACTAATACTGTTCCATGCCTAACAGTAACACCTCAGGTCCACCCTCAACGTTCTGTTCAATGTGGGCATGATAATTGCCCTCACTCTCTGCTTCGAATATGAGAACGGGCACTGTACCTCTAGCCCAAGTTCACTGCCTGGTGAAGAACCACTATCACTTAAAAGTTCGATTGCCGCATTTGGTTCTAAATCTGCCATTCCACGGGAAATTTAGATTTGATTTCTTGTTATCGATTTTGTTGGGTATTTATGTACACTTGTCGTATATGTAAGCACGTGTATATATGTTCGGAGAAAACAGCGAGAGCAAATCGTGTTCCTAACATGACGTCACATGACGTCATGAGATTTTGAAAGTTTTGGGCAATCGATCTATTCAAACCCCGGAGAGGGTAGATTAATTCTCAACTTTCGACTAAACAAATCAAGTTTTTAACTAACACAACGGTTGATATATGTTCTAAAGAACATGCTTAGATGATTCCCCAATTTATAGGAAGTTCATATTTTCGTGTCATGGCCACTTTAAGAAATTTTTCGTGTTCTTAATAACTTCAAGCTCTCGTCTGGTCTTGCCGTAGACTTGGGCAAGTCTTATCTGTTTCCGTTGGGTCTTTTGTTCGCTGTAGTCCAGTGTTTATTAATTATTTCGGTATTAAACCTCCTCAAGGTCCAGTAAATGTCTTATGCATTGTCTTCACTAATAACGGCGACGAACTTCTTTTTGGGGACTGCTACGTAATTGCAAATTTATCCTTAATTTCGAAATGAGTTTCTTTAATAAGCTATTCTTTCTCTCCAAACAAGATATCTTTTTTACGGTTTTGGCAACGCTTACTGTCACCCCTTGCAACTTTTCAATTATCCACATGAAGTCTACTATTTTCGTATGCAAGACAAGTAACACCGAGCCAAACATTAATGATTTCTTTTATGAATTTAAATTTGCTTTGAGCGTTGAAAAGCAGCCCCGAAAAAAGGGAATTTTTCGGAGCTTTGAATTGCCTTCTCCTTTTGTCCAAACTTGTCTACGTAAATTTTTCTCATTTAGCTGCGTATTGCAAATGGATTCTTTTGCTGTCTACTTACCTTAACTGATAATTAACTGCAGATGCTTGAATATGTAACAGACCATACAATATTTGTTGTTGCAATTTATCATATTAATGGGTACCATGTTGACTGACCGTGAATACACATGGAGGGAAAAAAATTGCAACAAGGCTCCAATACCCACGTAGTTCACTGACAGTAATCCACCCACTCTATCCTGAAACTAGACCAGTGAAAATATGACTAGAATGTTTTTGGTCCTAAAATATCATTATTGTGGTCATTTATGGATGGAAATACTAGAACGGAAAGAGAATGCAATTAGTAATAGCCAAATGGACTTGACATATTGTCCTTCTCAATGCTGTCACATTATTGTTGATTTTTGTTGAACTAATTGCTCTCATTCAAAATGGTTTTAGGTAATTCATATACTTGCTTGATGTTTTAATACTATTTATACCTTAAAAGGCTGAGAATTATCTGACAGATTCACATTTACACTGGTCGTATTTCCATATCAATGAATTAGCTGCTGAATCTAAATTTCTGGGTATATTTGTAGCATTTTACCAGAGCCATTTTCAATACCCCTTATCCTTCACTCATTAGCACACGAGAGAAAGTTTATAACGTGTCATCGTTGCCGATGTGTGCTAATTGCTTAGCGTGACCAAAGGGAAATTTCCGCTTGGTCGAGGTCTGACAGAGGTCAATACTGCCCATTTACTGGTTGCCTTTCATATCCACCTCCTCGATTTGCATACTTATGTAATCAATGTGCAATTACGTAATCGATTTATACTTGCGTATTTTGTGCGGTGCACATGCTTCATTCCTCTCCTGGCTCAGAGAGGCGTCGCATGTGTTCTTATAGCACTGTTCCTTAGTATAAAGCCGCCGTTAACCCCAGAAAGCCGCCGTTATTCCCTGTAAACCCCTGTACACCGCAGTTTGTCGTGCTGTTGGTTTTGCCCGGTAACGATTGTAAGTTAATTATCAAGAATGTAATTGTCGCCAATCTTTCTCTATGTCTTGTTTCATGTTGCCAAATGTTATTTGTTATTTGTTATACTTCTTCCTTTTGTGCGTTGTTTTATAAGGAGAAACATAATGCATTATTATGTTATTATTGATTTGTTCAATTCATGTGTTTATTTCACCAATGTTTGTATATTGATGTTTGGATATCTTTACTTTCTAGTTTTCACCGTGGTCCTGTTCAAACCACGCGTGTGAATAAATAGGCTAAAACATACAACCACCTTGTTCAGCTTCATTGAGCGTCGTCTCGGTGACATGATGTATATATATATATATATATATATATATATATATATATATATATATATATATATATATATATATATATATATATATATATATATATATATATATATATATATATATATATATATATATATATGTATATGTATATGTATATGTATATATATATATATATATATATATATATAATATGTATATATATATATATATATATATATATATATATATATATATATATATATATATATATATATACATATACATATACATATATTTATATATATATATATATATATTTATATATATATATATATATATACATATATATATATATATATGTATATATATATATATATGTATATATATATATATATATATACATATATATATATATATATATATATATATATATATATATATATATATATATATATATATATATATAACATTGCATAACTCAAATTTATAATCATTTATTTATAATGGAGCATAAATTGTAATATTATTGTCAGCGTACAGGTTTTCTCCAAACATGGTTCTGATGTAGAAATATTCCGTCTCTCGTTATTTCAAAAGATAGGAAAGCAATTATGTAGTGTATTTCTACTCAAATTTCGCTGTTATCCTATATGGAATATTATATGAAATCTTGCTAGATTGAAAAATTGCAGTCAATCAATAAATCAATTTATTGCTAATATACGTGCTGATATAGATACAGTGCGATGTTGAGTGGCGGTGAAAAGGAGGGGCGGGGGTAGGGTAGAAAACAAATATGTTTTTTCTTTTTCAACAAGGGGCACATTTTAAGTAAAATATACTTTTGTAAGTTTTCACTGTTCAATTACAAAATGGTAAGGAATTAAGCCTTCCTTTATTACCAAAAACTGGAGCGCGCAATTCTCATTCACGAGAAAAGACACTTTTGTGTGTGCGGAGTAGTGGGGAGTAGTGGGAAGGGAGGGGGTGGGCTTAGGAGGAGGTACGTTGCCATGTATCCTCTGGTTCGGCCGCCCCTGGTGAGGTTAAACAGGGAAAGAAGATAATTACAACAATCTGGAGTGGATAAGGACTATCTCGTGGTAATAAACTACTCCAATTTACAGAAGGTGTAAAAACGCGTGGAATCGTTTTTCTCTGACAAAGTGGTTTTTATTTTCCCACCACGATGTACTTCTTGGAGCCTGCAAAGTTTTATGTTGCATAAATGTTACCTAGATTTTGAGTTGGTGGGTTTTATGTTGCATTAAAGTTACCTAGATTTTGATTTGGGGGTTTCTTAAGGCTACAACTGTTCAGAATTATTTTAAATATAATGAGTTAGATTGTCTGCCTGTCCGGCATATCCCTTTCATTAGTGCTAAACGCATACACACATTTACTTATATAGAGATGAGCTTATGCTACACATATATTTAATGGTATGGAAAAATAAGTTAAGTGCTAACAGAGGAATTGCTAGGTAGAAAGCATGACCGAACTCTACTTCAGATATATTATTACGATATTTTGATCGATGGTTAAAAATTTATGGTTACATTTAAGCACAAAAGTTTGCGTCAAAACACTTAATTGAGTATTATTTGGCGAGATCGACCCATTAAATGACTTGTTAGTGACATTATCTGTTCATAATTACGTTAGAATTTATACACTGTCTTTATTTCTTAGACTATAGAGGCTCAAACTTGTTATTGTGATTTCAGAACGACAGTTTTTTTTTGTTTTTTTTAAGAGCTACTCTGAAATAGCGAGAAACTTTGACCATACATGGTTATGGATCTTCCAAACCCGACCATTTGTATCGTATGTGGGTTGTAATGGTACATTATTTCAGTGTAAATGTCCCAGTATGAGTTTACACCAGCCTAAGCTGCTTAACTGACCGATCTGTTGTGAATAAACATCAGCCCTCTATATATCTGTCAATGTCGGGAATGGATAGTTACACTATAAAAACCACTGCAGTATGAAGTAAAGGGTGAGTCGTATGAGAGATAACTGTAATTAAGAAAAACTGAAGAAGATATAAACATACATGGACTGTATATTCACTACTATATCACTCCTGCTCACAGCTCCGTAGATACAAAGGTTAATAATGCCACCAATGCTTGCAAGTAGTGTGAATGTGATTAAGAATGCTTTGGACAAGCACTTTAAGCATTGTAGTCGGGTCCGAGTGTTTGTGTCTTCAGTTTTTTCCGGGTCTTTGATGTGGACTTGAGTGTCCCTCCTGATCCTTTTTTTCTACTAAACTAAACCAAATAAATACACGTGATACGAGTAAACCACAATGCTTCAAGCGTTTGCGCATTGGAATTGATTAAATTATACCTGCCATGAACCACAGACACCCCTCCCTATCGATGTGTTAAATACACGTTGTATATAATTAATATTACTTCATGATAAAAAAAAATCCATATCGCTGGGAGAGCATGTGCTATTTAAACTAGTACACGTCTATGGCTATAAACTAAATATCGTATACTCTCCTGTAAAGTGTATTATCACCGATGACACGTTTGGTTAACTTTACTATCGATTTATAAGCATGTCGTTATATTTGCATATATGCACACTGAGTGCTTCTGTATCCCTTCTTCGATAAAGTTTGGTATTAAGAACATGCGGGTTGTGCAAAGTACCGAGTGGAAACTACATTAACACGCAGTTACCAAGTTGAAAGTTCATTCGTTGATTTTTAAAACATTTATATAAATACATGCCTCTTTTTTACACAACCCTCTGACTAAGATATCGAAAATCACTATTTTACGAAACCAGAATAATTCAGACAGTGCACAAGAAATGATAGAGATGTCTTTAAGATAACGAAAGCATTCTTTCCAAAGCTTTTTTTTTTTGCTAACGAAAGATAACATCATTGAATACCGCCTTGGAATAACTCATTGAATCAAACTTTCAATACAACAGTGTGCATTTGTCTGTTCTTTACCTGTGTTTTACTTATTCCTCATGTACCTTCATAACAGTAACTACAAAAGTGGCGTATGCAACCCTTGAAAGCAACAATAGTAAGATCTTTATTTACTTATAGTTGGCTGACTATATACTAGACAATTAACATGTTTATTCATTTTTATTGCCTATCTTTCGTGGAAGTAGTTATGTCGTGTGATAGTAATGGAACTTATGGAACGCCGATACTGCAGAGAAACTTAACAAATAATACAAAATAACAAATTAATTTAACATACTGTCAGTAATTAAGCTTGTACAATCTTGTGTTGTGTACAAGGGTTGGGCATGAGACAAGCAGTATAAACCCATAGAATATATTAATAATTTATTTTAGAACGTTATTACCAATTTGTTATATACATAGTTACATATCGTTTCTCATATTTATTTTGATTCATTGAAAAACACATTTGTAAACTTTCATTTGAGAAATAAAAAAATGGTAGGACGTGTTAGATATGTCGACATTCATAAGCTACTCTTTAAGAAAAACATAAACCAAGAAACCAAAACAACTTCGCCGAAACGGGAGAAAATGTATGAAGTGCACAAAAGAAATGTTTATAACAATCTAGATAATGTAAACTTATTGAATTATGATTAAGTTAATATTGACGGATCTTGCTAAAATATTGCTGGATAAACGTTTCAATAAAAGCTCTTCAATTCCATTACTTCATATCGTATGCGATGAAAAGGTTCCCCTCCGATACATATACCATCCGGAAGTAATAGAGGGCGCTCTTACAATTCAACACGAGCGCAAACAACGAACCCAAACTGCCAGTCAGTCATTATGGAGACCATTTTTTTTAAAATTTTCATTTCTTCTCTGTTTTGATATTGAAATGCACTTTACCAAGTGGAATCTTTAGTAAATATCGCAGTTTCCTCTAGTAACCCCCCTCCCTCCGTTTAACGATGTTGTTTCCTCTCATAAATTACTTTCCATGGCAGGGGGAAGGTAGGCGTTGGAGTACCAGGATGGTCCAGCATGTAATTATAGACGTATCATTAAGAAATAAATAATAAAATAAATGATAGTTTAATTGTAAGGTTCAGATTAAAAAAGAACGGATAACATTAAATACAAAAACTTTGCTTCCAGTTAATTTTGGATTTTGTATCACTAAGAGGGACATATTAATGTATCACGTGAGTTATAACTTTTTGTACTGTATGGCGTTTAGGCAATGAACACTTTTTCAAGGTAATTGAGCTCTTTTTTCGAATACTGTGAACATCTCTTATTTTCTTTTTGGTATCGAAGTCTAAGATTAAATGTAAATTTACAATAAACAGGAAGCAAGTTAAAACATTTGAGTCCACACGCCCTCATTCCTAATTCGGAAGCTCGGAAGGAAATTTTGAAAGTTCTTGATTGTATTTCGACTGACGCATGACTGTCATACATGGATAATATCGCAAATGGTCGTATCCGGTCGGTATATTCTACTATTAAGAGAGGGGTGTATATCATATGTGTACAATCTAAACAGTTGTTGTTTCGTCGTTCTCAAATTATTAAACGATACTTCACATGCCGACCTTTAACCATTGTTAAACTCGAAGCGAACCTATTATCTAATGGTATAGTCCAAATTAAATACACCGGAAAGGAGTGGAACTTGATTCAACTACTCCTCAATTGAAATCACTGTTCATTGATGATATAATCATCCCTTCATAAAAAAGATTCGAATTTTCCACCACAAGGCTACCATCACTTCAGCAAAAGAATAACAAAATAAAATAAGTGGCTGGTGTTTAACCCAACTATGATATCACAGATGTTTGCGCCCTCAAGGAGGGTGATAAGTCTAAGCCCTGTAATTATAGGCCCGTTAGTCTCACTAGTGTTGTTTGTCTATTGTTAAAAAGTCTATGGTCTATCACTTTAGCAGTCAGTTTTTGTTCAGAAAGTCTCAACACGGCTTTTGTCCAAAAAAGGTCTTGTCTCACTAATATCCTTGAGTTATGGAAGATGTAACAAGCTCAGTAAATAGGCAGAAGTCTGTAGATGTTGTGTTCCTGGATATCCAGAAGGCTTTGATAAAGTGCCCCACCAGCGTCTTCTACTTAGGTTGAAGAGTATAGGTGTCAATGGCAATTTACTGTCTTGGATCGAGAATTGGCTTGGTAATAGGAAACAGAGGGTGGTAATTAAAGGCTGTGCTTCTTCTTGGCAGGATGTTACTAGTGGGGTTCCACAAGGGTCTGTTTTGGGTACCTTGTTGTTTGTTGCCTATATAAATGACATTGACGGAGATATTTTTGCACAGCTAAGAAGTTTGCTGATGACACCAAATTGTATTCTGAGGTCTCTTCCAAAAGCGATTCTGAGAAGTTTCAAACGGATTTGGATAATGTTTTTTCCTGGTCTCAGGGATGGCACATGCCTTTTAATATTGACAAATGCGAGGTAATACACATAGGTAGTAGTAACCAAAAGTATACCTACAATCTTAATGGTGTGGAGTTACAGAAGTTCTTTGTTGAAAGAGACCTAGGTATCTACATTGACTCATCTCTGCAACCTTCTAAACATTGTCTTGAAGCTGCTAAAAGAGGTAATAGGGTTTTAGGTATGATCAACAGGAACTTCAGTTTTCTGAAAGAGGACATAGTAGTTAGGCTTTATAAGCAATTGGTTAGGCCTCATCTGGAGTATGCTGTGCAAGCTTGGAACCCATATTTTGCTAAGATTAAGGAAGTACTTGTAAAGGTCCAGAGGAGGGCTACTAGGATGATTAGTTCCTTAAAGAGTGTTCCTTAGTATAGGCGGTTACAGCTGTTGAATCTCACCACACTGGAGCTTAGGAGGTTACGTGGGGACTCGATTCAGGTTTTCAAGATTGTGTATGGTTTTGAAAATTGATCCTTTACGACTTGTTCATGTTTGCTAATAGTAGTTGTACCAGAGGTCATTGTCTTAAACTCCAAAATTCACAAAGTAGGATTAATATTCGGCATAACTTTCTAATAGGGTTGTGAATGAGTGGACCGGTTTGCCTGAGAAAGTTGTACTTGCAAGTAGTGTCAATGGGTTTAAGAATGCTTTGGACAAGCACTTTAAACATTGTAATCGGGTCTGAGTGTTTGTGTCATCAGTTTTTTACTCTCCTATAGGGTCCTTGATGGGGACTTTGGTGTCCCTCCTCATCCTTTTTTCTAATAATCTAAACTTAACTAAACTAAACTAAACTTTACAAAATAAAGTGAATATTAAAACAACAATATCTTAAATCTCATTAACGGAACAAGATGTGAGGCCGAGAGCTGGAACAATGTGCTTCGTTTCACAAACACTACATTATTTGATTTGATTTGATTTATTTGTTTTTCACGTGTAAATTTACAGTGTGAAGGAAGTCTTCCAAAAAGCATACAACAGCTTAACAAAGTAGAAGACTCCCTGTATAAAGAAAAGAAGAAAAGTATTTACATACCATTCCAAATAGAATAATTCGACAATCAATGAATACTATATGATGATAATATTTACAATAATAATTTGTTATCGTGCCAATGAATGGATGACTTATTAATAACTGGATATTACGTCTTTAGTTAGATGCTTTTTGAATATTTTACTGGATACTTTGGTTTTGAAACTCTCTGTTATGCAATTCCATGTCTTTATTGCACGATTTCTAAGACGGAGCCTCCCAATTGATGTTTTATAAGGAAAGTAATGTGCATTATCAGCATTCCGTGTGTTGTACCCTGGTAGAAATTCCAGTACAACCCAGTTAAAAAATCAACGAGGTTCTACTAGGGCCTGCTATGTTTAACTGGTTTTTTAACTGTGTTTAACTGGGTCTTACTGGGTTCCAACTGGGCTATGCTGTACATGAGCTAGGTTCAACTGGGTTTACACGATGTTCAATTGGTTTGTTCAGGCCCAACTGAGTTTGAACTATGTTTGAACTGATCCAGTTGGGTTTCAACTAGGTTTCACTGGGTTTTGCCCTAGCCCAACTGGGTTTGAACTATGTTGACTGGTGAACTTGCCCTGTTGGGTTGAACTAGGTTTCAACAGGTTTTGCCCCGGCCCAACTGGGTTTGGACTATTGGGTGGTGAACTGACCCAGCTGGGGTTTAACTAGGTTTCACTGGTTTGCACAAGCCCAACTGGGTTTGAGATATGTTTACTGTTGAACTTGCCCTGTTGGGGTTGAACTATAGGTTTCACACTGGCCCAACTGGGTTTGGACTATGTTTACTGCTTTTATTTTAGGCGTAATTATCATGAATATTTTAGTGTAAGTTCGTAAGCAGTTACCGTATAGTAATATATTGAAAATGCTAAATTAGACAACTTATGAGGGGTCTAAAATAAATCTTTGTCATATTTATCACAGATATGATTAAACGATTACATTTTTGTACCGCAATGTTTAAAATATGAAATATTTATTATATAATAAATTTTAAAAAAATATGTTATAATTTGTTCGTCGATTTGAACAATTGGTAGGCAAAATGCCTTCCTAGTGCACAATAGTATGATCCGACCAAATTTGAACTTTAACATTTTTACCTTGTGTTAGCGCAAAATTTATAAATTTCGAATCCGCAAACCACATACGCCAACAGAAGCTTCGCAGAATAATCGCATTTGTAACCGATTTAGCCAACAATTTTAAATTATTACCGCGGCTAAGTTCCCTCCTTTGTGATCTTGCAGTATCTTAATATTATTGACACATACTTGTAATATTATAATTGATTGTAAACGTGCTCTTCATCATAAATATTTGAATTCAACAGAAACTTTATAGGCCTATATAGGCTAGTGACTTAGGACTATAGTATAGGCTAGGCCTAACAAACCGGTTCCCTACTAGGTATACCACATGGTAAAATTACTAACGTTAGACATAACCTAACGTTAGAGTTGCCTAGCTTATAAGGGCCTAACCTAGTTATACTCAAGTTAACACCTATATTTAGCCGCATGATTTAAGGAAAGTTATTGTCAACTAGCAAACATACAATAGCAATTTTCAAAATTTACGCAATTGCCTTGATTCTTGTTTCAAACATGAAGTGTCCTATTGGCATAATAACATACTTTGCAAAAGTCATTAGCCTAGTGAAGTGTACAGCATACACTTATATGCTACAAATGTGAGGATGCCCTACACTGAACATTATGAGCATATGATCAAACTATCAATCTAATTTCAAGTGAGGCTCCATTTGTACAGTGTAAGATGGTCAGCTCTTACATCAAGTTTTGTTCTGTACCATAGTTTTACTTGTTTATTAGTGCGCCGTGCGGTGCTCACTGTACAGAGGCTATACATTTGTATGTTGTCTTCTGGCAGCAAAGAGGTTGATTAACAACTTTCTCTCGTCTGGGTTGCTAGGCAGCTATCTTGCTCTTCCTGGAAATTAACCATCACAGGAAATGGGGTTTGTGCCTATATATTTTAGGAACAAAGGAGTTTTGTGAGGGTACAGGGTATAGGGATTTGGCAATTGGCTATGAGTATCTGAGCAAGGCAGTTTTAAAAGAAGAGAAAGATAGTTCAATGGCTGGATAGTTTGTTTTAAACCTTAATTTACATAGTTCAAGTTACTGTACATAGACCTTATTATTGTATGGAAGTTGTGATATTCAACTGCCAGTCTGAGACACTATTTATATAGGATTCTATTAACTATAAAGGATATTGTTTTACAATAAAAGATATATTCCAGGACACCGTCACTTATAAAGGACATTATTTTATTACAAAGGATATTGACATTATTTTAGTGAAAGGATACCCTGGAACACTATTTCATATAAATTAAAGGATACTTTTTTGCTGGGATCGGATATTCATAATACCATTTATTGGGTTCAACTATACTGATGTCGTAGAATATCTGATGTAGTGGAAGGTCTGAGGTCGTGAAATACATAATGTCACCAGCAGGCCAACTCACCAGAACAGACTTTTTAATTAAGTGTATTTCTTTTTATTTTGGGTGCGCACCTCACGACTGTAAGTTGTTTCATTTAATTTTTTGACTGGGCCCAGATCAGCTGTACATTGTTTGTTATTCATAATTATAATTTCTTTTGATCCAATCCAGTTGACTTCTTCATTTTTATATGTATCTTGCTCTGTGTTAGGTCATCACACCAAACCCAGAGTTCTCTGATCGAGAACAAACATTTATTTTCAGTGGCTAACACCCTTAATACTTACAGTATAGATCTACTGTTAAAAAATGAACACTTCTTACAGTGTGGTGTTATATAAGTGTAGAGAACATCAGTTGAGAATCCCAGTTCAAACTATTTAAAAATATAAGAAGTAAAAAAAATAGTTCACCCAGTTTAATCCAGCAAAATATATTTGCCCAGTTGAATCCCAGTAAAACATAGTTGACCCAGTAAAACATAGTTGACCCAGTAAAATATAGTTTGACCCAGTAAAACATAGTTGATCCAGTTGGACCCAGTAAAATATAGTTGAACCAGTTGGACCCAGTAAAACAAAGTTGAACCAGTTGGACCCTGTAAAACATAGTTGAACCAGTTGGGAACCCCAGTTCACCCAGTTCGACCTAGTTCAAATTTGGGCCAATTTCCGTATAGAAAATTCCAATTGAACCTAGTTCAAAAGTTCAACTGGAATTTCCACCAGGATGGTGATGTATTATATATTGTGGTGATGTGGTGATGTGGTGTTGTGGTGATGTATTATATATTTGATTGGAATATGTGACTTCGCTCTCACTTTAATACTAACACGAAAGTGTCTGGACGAAGTATGTAATAGCTTCAGGTAATAAATCCCTGATTAAACTTCATTTGGTAGAACAAAGTGTTTTACGTCTAGATTTAACGAAACAGCTACATATACTATACTGACCAAGATGCATTTATTGAAGCGGTCAATAGTACAATTATCCAGAACAATTGTGAATAACTCTAACTCTACTTAAAGTAAGGTGATGAACTCCTGCTGAAAACAGCTTAGCTTCGTCATGGAAACTAAAGTACTGAAATCTTAATCGCCATCTCTATTTTTATAAAGTAATGCCTAAACTGTACGTAACCTGTCTTTTTAATTCTACATGAAGTTACGAATTATGAAGAGTACGGGATTTGTCTGAAATGGGGGCATCTGAAAAAACAATTCATTGATCAACACAACAGTAACAATTAGGATAGGTCGCTGTGACCACCTAAGACCGCCCATCCCTACTAATATTTCATTGAGGGAGAGCAGAAACCCATGGTCAGTTTGGATACTAATATCACCTACGGAAATTATTTAAATTACACGTTGTGACAGATGGACCGTAATCCGGAGGTTTAGATATGCGAATCTGTTATAAGGGCACTTACCTTGAGTCGGGATAGCAGTCAGTCCCAATATATTCGTCGTTTTCCGGCCTCCATAATTGTCCATTACAAAAACTCCTGGTGCAACACGCGAAGACAGTAGTTAAAACAACAACATTATCCATGAACTTGTTATCCCGTGTAGAATATAAGGTACCGTACGTATTCGATATAGAAATATACACACTAATCATATATATTAACTGAAGGCACGTGTATACGTCCTATAACTATAGCTTGTTGTAGGCTCATACTAAATCCCTAATATAATACTACCATGGATGTCTAACGCTTACGTGTCCCTGAAGTCACATGTAGAACACAGTTCTTGACATTTTGTAAGTGAGCATGTCAACAACTTCCCGTGAACCGGATGACTATGGAAGAGTTTGCAGTATCTAAGGATAATATTGACCTTATGCTTGTTAAGGCAAATTTATTGTACGTCGTCGAGTTTAGGCCTGAGCAAAGAGTTAAACAGTAGTGTCAATACGTTGACTTCGCGTCTGTTTAATTTCTCCTTCGTTCCGGTGTGGTGGTTAATGGTTTGATATTAGATTTAACTTCGTGATGTTACTTATAACTTGTATTTACTTCATAATCAGAAGGCAAAAGAGACGAAGTGTACAATTCTGGATGTTGTTTTACTTGCGTCAATCTTTCCCACAAACACGTAAAGTTTGCAAATTACAAGAACAACAGACTTAAATGGCGGAAAGGTATGTTGTGATTTAGTAAAGGAGCCAGCGTAACTTGACGGTAATTCAATTGACAGTGTTAACGTAACACAGTAATACAATTTTCTTAGAAAGGATACCATTCAGGAGAAATAAAGGCACAAACTTAAATTTGATATGACCGTAAGAATCACTGCTATTTATCCATGTTGTACTTCTGGATCATTTTTACTTGAGGAATGACCATTTGAGGCTCATTAATTACAGCGGCTGGACTATTTATTCTAACACACAAACTATTAGGTCAGTTCCTCAGATACAACACGAAACTCAAGAGCAAACCATGAAACTTCAAATAACATTTTACTTCAAACTTCAAACATTTTACTTCAAACATGAAACTTCATATAACATAACGGCGGAGTGTATAGCCTAGTGGTTAACGCCAGCGTCTCCCAGTCATGAGATCCCCGGTTCGATTCCCGCCGACAGCAATGTGTGTCGTCTGGCGAGGATGTTGTTCAATAACAACTTCCTGACATGGACGCTAAATGGAAGTGTGCCGAGAGATTGGCTTCGGTCAGCTTACGAGTCTATAAGCCTCCATGGCTTCTTTCGCGAGTTCCTGCTTGCGGGAAGATCACATATACATACATAAATACATATATTTATACAATTCATTTCATGTTGCTGTCCAGCACAAGTGGTATTGGAAGTTATCCAAGAATGCTCTCTCGTGTATATAAAGTTAAAGGAAAATGATTTGGTTCGAAAACATTCAGTCCCGTAATGAGCGGAACTAGTCATCATTTATGTAGCAATGGATCATTCGGAGATTTAGTACATATTAATATTGAATATAGTAAAAACCGGAATATCTATTGAAATATCAATATCACTCAATTTCTTCTTTTTGCGTGGACTATTACGATACGCAGCATAAGGAACGATTGTTAAACAAGAGCCCAACAGGCGCTATGGTTCCTTAGTAAGTGGAATATTAACGTGTTGTATGTCATCATTCAATAGCAAAATATTTATGCCCACATGTACCAGCTATCAACAAAAAACTGTATTCCAAGTTTAGATGCAACCTTATTTAAGATTGTAGAGTTATTGCAAGTTTAAAATTTGGCACCTCCCCAAAAAATTGGGCCCTGATAAAATGTTACGCCTAAATGGTAACAAAAATATTTGGCTCAAAGTGGCTCAAAATATAGTTTCCTCCCAAAAAAACTGAACCCTCCAAAGTGTGGGCCAAAATGGTCCCACAAGTAATCGGGCCCAAAGAATGTGACCCAAAATGCATTTGACGTGAAAATAAAATTTGGGCCCATCCGGCCTAAAACGGGCCCGGAGATTTTGCCGGGCCAAAATGTACCAGCTACATTAACCAACAACTGTAAACTCAGTTTGGCTACAATTGGACTCACGGTTGCTGAGTTATTGCAATGTAAAGAAAATGTGGGCCTTAATGGTCCCAAAAATATTGGGGCCCAAAAATCAGACCCAAAGAATGTGTACCAAAAGGCATTAAAGGTGGAAATTTAAAAATGTGGGCCTTCATGTTTCATCTGAATTAACCATCAACAATATCCCAAGTTTGTTTACAGTCCGACTTACGGTTGCGGAGTTATTGCAATGTAAAGATTTTTACGGTTTACCCCATTACCTCATTAATATTCAAAAGGTCAGTGCCAACAAATATGAAGCACAACTTCTTACTATAGTACATCTACATAGAAAGTATGACAAATATCCATCACTCCGTTTTTGAGATATCATCGACCCACGCAACTGTCAGAGAAGCACGCACACCGACACCCGCACACCCGCAAAAACATGGCTGAGTATCCTTTGCTACCAGCAAGTAACCAACCAGATCAGCAATGCTGAGAAATTTGTTTTGAGTGACAATATTTTTGAGCCGTCTATCCATTTGTTTGTGCAAAAAAGTAAGACAAAGCAGACACATCGGGTTTCATTTCCTTCCTCCCATCTCCTGTTTTGCTTGGAAACACTGTCACGAACATATTGTATGCAATATGTCGTTATACTAATTACTAGGGATAAACTATGCCCACTGCAAAAACAAAGAACCAACAGTATATGCACTTCGCAGCGACGTAGCCAGGAATTTGAAAGGGGGGGACACATTTTGCGATTGATATGGAATTTCAAAGTTGTAGGCACGACTATCTGAGCGGAGCGCCACCATCAGTTGGCGCGGAGCGTACAAGAAAATGTTGGTGTTACAAATCCCCCAGATGGCCGGAAACAGCCCTTCCCGAATGTTCATTCTGGTTCCCTGGCCTCTTGCTAACTTGAGACACCTCATTCAATATCACTTTTAAACCCCCCCCCCCCAAAAAAAAAAAAACTAACGAGTTAAAATAGTACGTAATTCAATACTACATAATGCATTAAAATTAGCAAGGTACATGTACAGAGTAGTCTTACTTTTCAACTTCTGATACTTGTAGATACAAAGATAGTCCAGAAATGTATGATACAACTGTAGCTAGTAAATGTTTAAGTTAGCCTAATAAGAGAAGGCGAGAGCTATCCGACGATTGCCATCTGATGCAAATTTCTCAAGTGTTTTCTCCACTAAAATATTATCTGCGTAAACGGGTTAAAAACAAAAACATGTTAAAAAACTGACAAGATCGGATCCTAGTCTTTTTCGGTGGGTAGAGTGCTAAATGAAACGGCACGCGATAGAAATGACAGCATAGATGACAGAAGAATAGGTCACCTAATTTAGCCATATTCTTGCTACGTTCATTTCAATAGTTTTTCCTGTCTATAGACTCTTAAACTCGTCCAGCAAGCTTATCGATTTGAATTATGGGTGTTTTTAAAAAAAAAAAAAAACTTGGCCCAAAAAAATGTAGGCTACGCCCCTGATCATATGATATCATTATCAGCAGATTTTGTTTCCTGTTTTAATTCTTTTACATGTTTTTTTTTAAATAATATATCAGAAAGAAAAACATAGTACTCTTTTAAAAGTTTTCCAGTATGATGATTCTTGTTTATTGTTCAATGTCTGGACTTTAATACATTTGACGAACTTAGCTAATGGACAATATAAACTTTCATATTTTGTAATATAGCCAGTTATGCAGTGGCCTAAAAACAAATATCGTTACGCAGTGTATTTTCGCAGCATGCGCATCGCTATAGCTCATCTGAAATAATTCAGCTGAACTAGAATGTTTTTTTAGAAAATGTTTACGTTTGGTTTGCTGCCGTGGGAACGAATAAGGTCTCACGCCTAGCCTTCTCCTCGACCACTCTTTTCTCCTCTGCATTCTTGACTTGTTTTAAAGCCCCTGGAGCCTTTCTTGCTACAAATTAAAATAATATTTTAATTAAAAGAGAGGTTTGTAATCTGATATCAGTATACATTTTTAAATGTCAAAACAAGCTCTTTGGATTCAATATCTTATATAAATGACAAAGATTTTTTTTTATTGTTTACAGTCAGTATGGATGTAATTTTTACAGATAATAAAAATTCAGTGAAAGCCCAACAAAACAGCTGACATGTTTATTCAATCAGATGTGAGGATACTCGATTCCGCAAACAGGGTGTGACGTAGGCATCATAAAACAAGGAAGTATTTTTCATATAGCATACCACTGACAAACTTCGACTGTTCCAAACTGTGTTAATTAGATATTTGTACATACATATTGATAGTGTAGAATGGATCATACCGTACATTTCACCGTATATAATATGTATTGTACTAGTTCATGCATGTTATAAAGTGTTGGTTAGTAGTATCACTTCCTGTCCTTTCGATACTGCTTTAATTTTGCCTTCCAACCAAAAGCAAAGTAACTTAGCTAACATAATCACTCATAAAGGGTTCTTAAACATATGGATGATATCAACCAGAACAAGTAAATCAGCATTTTTATCGGTTTGGTAGAATTGACATCACAACTACGCCCAATTACAAAACCTTTGATCATAAACCACACTGAACGTAATAAAATTAAAACGTAGCACGATACTCGTTTTAAAAACCAAATACATTAAGAGTTATTAAATTGCAATATCACTGCTGTCCTTGGAACTAGAGACACGATAGTCAATTAGTATACAATAGGTTTTATGCTATATTTATCGGAACAAGGACAATTCAACATTATGCAACTGAAGCTAACTGTATATATAGAGTGAAAGTTCAAGATGCAAATAGCTACAAATAATATTAAGTTAGATTGCGCATGACCACTAGCCTAATTAACACAGAGGCCAATGTACAGCATTTCCTCGTATGAGCTGTACCTATAATCCAAACCATATTTCAAATAAAATGATGGATTTAATGGACATCCATACCACTACTGCGGTCATTTCAGTAGGGAGTTGATCACCTCTCTAGAGAGACTCTGTGCCATTTGTCATCTTGCACTTCATCGATTACATTTTCGCGTGACATTTCTACAGACCCGAAATTATGGAAACGCTTTTCAAAGTTTGTTTGACTGTTTTGACGATTTGCAACTCGTTTGGAACAGAAAGGGTAAGTCTTTCTAGTATTTAAATTTGTTTAATATTTTACCACTGTTCGAAAATAATATAAGCTGTGTTGCTGAGCTAACTCTGTTTATATTAAATGATGTGATAAACTGAAGTAAAAACTTTTTTCCATTAAATAGGAAAACATCGATAAAAATACCTGATGCAGTTCAGTTTTAAAGGCCTTCAATTTAAAATACTTAGAATTTTTAACCTTGCGAAAGAACAACAGTGTTTCGACATATAACAACACGTCTTTAATTGAACCACACATACTGGAAAAAAAAACTAAATTAGATCAATTGGTTTTTCTATGCCTAAATAAAGTATTCTCTCATATTTGCTTACATGTAAAATACTAAGAAAGAAAGCTCATTCATATATAAATCTTAAACGAATTTTGTTACACACCAACTAATAAAAGTCAATCAAGTTGCGTGATATGGCCAGGAAAAAGTAATCTCTTTTCAAACTAAGAGTATATCGCTCTCCACATATCCTTTACAGCACATCAGTGCACAACGTTACCCTCTAATAGCCCACCTTTCTGAGGTACATATCAACACGTTACTCCTTCATTTCATCAATTATTGAACTTAATTAACAAGTAGATTAATCAAGTTTATAAATTCATGTTCCATAATTTTTGCTACAAGTACAATAACCAACACTTTGAAATTCAATCATTTCAGCGATAACTACAAGCTAAACTATAAAATCCAGTTATTTCTAGATTCATAAGTGAAAATGTATCCTCTTGTTAAATATCCAGACATGGGATTCCCTATCGATACAGAGCGACAGTCGCTACTTTTTGTATGGTTATGTGTTTCTAATGTTTTTTGTTAATAATACAACGAATAACTTGATTCCGTTTAAAGGCAACTTCCTTTGTCAGCTCTGTTATTTTGATATGATTTCCAAACAGGCTCGTTAGTGCTTGTATTCGTCGAAGTTATCATTATGAATCCATCAAAGCAACATCTGCGTTGAGTAATCTAACAACAAAATATTTCTATGTCATAATCCAATCAGGAAGATGCTTAAATTTACTTCAAATACAAATAGTCAACAGTTGGGTAACTACTGTAAACAAAACTATAATGATAAGGTATATCCTTTAAATAAGATATATACTTCAAAGGGTGGTAGGTCCGATTCAATTTTATCAAATTTGAAACAATGCTCAGTTTTAAACTTGATAATATTTCTGCAAACTATCATCCAAATGCGAAATTTGCAGCTTTAAATTTTCTCAGGGAGCACCTAAATGTTTACTTCCTTCACATGCTCATCGATATCACTTTAAAATGTATCATTATTGATGTAGCAATGTTGGAAAAAACAGTCTGCAACAAGGCATTAAGATATTTTGAAATGCATTTTGAAAAAAACGTAAACATAAAGATCACTAATTTGGACATGTACATTTTCAAGGAAACAAGGTTTAAGAACATTAATTTAAATTAAAACTAACTAGTAATTGTAATAACGATACTCGGCTTAGTTAACTTGATAACAACAATCGTTTTAACCGCAATTTTTATAGATCATGGATATAAGAGCAGAGGAAATGTAAGACATTTTCATTTATTTTATTTAAAATGATAAAGTTGTAAAGAACGTCTCCTATCGCATGCCTTTCTAAGTGACAGTTCAATACGATGGTTATCATAAGTAGAGATCAAAGTTATTTCCTCTATGAAAATGTCAAAACGAGAAGTATAGTAACACTTAACTAGAGGTAACTCCTCTATACTCAGACTTCATGTCCTATAACGATACCAAGATAAGGGGAAACTTGAAAGAAAGTAAATGAGATTTTAGTAGTGAATGGAGTTAGTTGAGATATTTTGATATATCCTTACCTAAAAATAAAAAGTACAAAAAATGTGCACATCCCAAAATATGCTAATATTTCTATCAAGTAATTAATGCAAAAAACAAACAACAAAATAAATTTATGTTTAACTCCCTTTCATGAACATTGCACTTTTTGAAATTTCTGTTTTAATTCTCGTGAGTTAGAATGAAACACCTATAAAGTATTGTTTGTCGAATGTGTGAGACTTGTTTAACTGTTTAAAAATGATACTGTTTTTTTACGAACATGATCTTTGAATTGTATAAACTAGAAGATTTAAAAGATTGAAAGTCGCTTTCCAATGCCATAGACGTTACTTAGACGTATAAGTTATTTTATAAGATCTTATAAATTGCCATTTTGGTAACATCTGAACTACCTCTTCGAGTCATTCGAATAATGTAAAATAATCATTAGTTTTGTAATTGTGACCGATGTGAAATCTGAGGGAAAATAATAGTTATTTTCATAAAATAATACTCAAAATAAAATCGTAGTAAGATGTTTCTTTAGTCTTTGAGTCCAGACAACCAGTCACACAAAGAATTTTTCCAAAATACTTAAATGCCTCATCAAATAAATCAATTTCACTGAAGAATTGTATGTTCTCATGCATTATATCAGTTTGTTACATTGCAGTTTTTAATATAAGCTATATTCTGGAAGAAAAGCAAAAGGCAAATCCTCTATTTTATCCTATCATTAATATATAAATAAAAATAAAGGTCATATAACTATATATATATATATATATAACTATATATAACTATATATATATATATATATATATATATATATATATATATATATATATATATATATATATATATATATATATGTATGTATATATATATATATATATATATATATATATATATATATATATATATATATATATATATATATATATATATATATATATATATATAAATAAATACAATTGTGAAAAAAAGTATTAGGTGATACGTAAAATCTGGAAATACTTCAAAGAAAGACAGTTTTTCTCTAATTTATTTGTAAATTATCTAATCACAAATACCGTAATTTACATTGATTTTCACATAAGATACTCCATAAAGTCGTGACGATCATGTAAAGTTCCTTGTATTTGACAAACTAGGTAACGTTTAATAGTCTCAATTTGAATACCGGAATTAAATATAAAACCTTCGCGAAGATATTCTCATGAATGGCCAGATTTCCTATAATGGGACCACTGAAAATGTACTCTAACTATAGCATGTATGTGGTGGGAGTAGTCACCGATCCCCACCCACACTCTCCCTATTCACTGTTCTCCATCCCTCCCTCCCACTGACTTGCACCTTCCTTTCATGATACCATGTGGCTGGTCGATGTAGTACAAAACTTAACGTTTCGTTTGTCGTTTTAAAGTAACAGATAACACAATTCAGTGTAGAAAAGGAAAGTCTCCCTATATTTAAGAAAACACATACATGATAAACGTTTACAAATTAAACAATATCAAATCTATTACACTGTATTTAAATGTTTCTTTTCTAACACGTTGCAAAAACTAGAAAGCATTGTCATAACTCTACTCCATGTATGGTTATAATTCGCTTGAAAAACTTTCGGTTTACTGATATGTTTAAAGATATCTAATTAAATTCCTCCATTTGATATTTTGTGGCTATCGTTCGAACGAGTAATGTATTCAAGAAAAATACGACTTGTGTCGCTCAACTTACGGTGACAATAAACTACAATGGTTTATACAAATAGAACAGTAACGTCTCATAAAGTGTAATTCATTGCTTCCTTAAAGCATTATCGACGATACAAAACTTTGGCTACATCCCAAAACAATCGCCTTTGACCGCGTTATTATCTTTGTAGAAATGATACCATGTTGTGTATTTTACCTTGTTGGCAACAGCAAATTACATTGTGTAATTATTTCGATTCTATTGATTTTATTTTCATGATTTAAGGTAAAGGTGGTTTGATATCCTTGTATCAAAGGAGCATATTCTTCTGTAAACCGTAGAACGTTTTAAGGCTATATTGACAAGATCACCAGTGTGCAGACAAAAAATCAAGAATTTGATAAAGACGAATAAATCAGAGAATTCTTAACATTTCAGGGAACAACTAAAGCGCGTTGTCTTGTTTATACAGAGATTTGGAAATTCTATACAATATGTTTTTTCTTGACAGATAACATCGTAATGTCATGAAATTTGAACTGCCATATACTCGTCTGTTCAGACATGTCAGTATTCAGAATATACCAAACAAGATAAAAAATGTAATTGTTTAAGGTGCTATCGACCGTTCTTACTGTAAAAAATTTAAAGCCGACTACCTGTAAAATTCTTACTACTTATGGTTCTATGGATTTATAATCATTGAAGGACTTGTCTGAAAGAAAAAAAAAAACACATTTTAAATTACTTGTGAAAGTTCCCCCTTCCCTTTTGCACTTTTTCTGGTAAAATTCTATATTTCTTGCAATTGTCATCATTGTCATGTTATAGAAAATAAAGTTTATAAGTTAAATTATCTATTTCCCTCTATATCACGTAGCTTTCTAGAATTAACGTTCAACAAGGATATCTTAAATTTTCTATTTCATAACGGACTGGTGTATTGTATTATAGGTTTACTTTTAATGCTGTGGATTTTTAAAGAAATTGACAAAACCATTAAGACAAAAATTCTCTTCAACTTATTGGTTGCTGTGTTCTCACTACGTCACACCTTATAGCTTAAAATTAAATACTGATCCTTACAATCCCGCTTAATGCTTCATGCTTCTAATCAGTAAGATATAAAAGTCTATGGCTAAAAACTTACCTTACAAGTAAATACAACCTTTCACTTAGAGTTCATTTTGTTCATGTTTGCCTTTGTTCTTTCACGTTAGCTTACATATCATGTGCCAGAGTAGCTGTAAGACCGGGACAATTTCAATAATCTAAGTTTTCCCGGAAGAAAGTTGTAATATAAAGTTTAACTCTTTAAGTGTTTATTGATATTTGCAATATCGGCGGCATATCAGTATCGGTAAAAGTTAGCCTCATTGAAGATAACGGCAAACTAACATTTAACTTTTTTTCCCCACGAAAAGCCAGTTTCGATTAATAGCAAGTGGCCAATATGCCGAACAGCTGGTCAAACAAGCATGACGCAAGTTCTGCAAAATATTAACCGATCTAAACAGACCAGTCATGGACAATTACCGTTAAAAACTCATCAGTCTTTGTCGCGCATTAAAGAAAATGTCACCAGTCTGGCTGATGTATTATACAATTTTATATTCAGGATAGTAACTTAACGTATGTGAATATATGTTTATACCTACAATAGTAGCCTATCAGTCCTCCGCTGAGAATAAATGTTTTAACACGTGAAAACCCCTCTTCTAAATCATTCCAAAAATTGTGTACATTGCAGAAGCTGCAAATAGTATCATGGATGCCGTTTGTGAAAACATCAATGACTGATGAAAAGATTGTATTTTGAAAATCAAGTTTGCGTATCACATTTTGTTGCCGATTGGTTTACGAAATATTTCAAACACGAAGCACTTGCTAATTTTGGCTAGACTTAGTTGTTAGTATAGCCGGCTGATGGAAGTAAATAAGTGTCTACAGAAATTAGACAATGTGTAAAAGTAAGCTGGCCTGGGGATTCGATCCTAGCATGATCTTCTTCAAAGGCTAAATGACAAGTAACAGTAACAGAAGCGACAAAAACGCACACGAAATTAGACAATCAAAGAATATGTTTTTGTTTTCGTTCTGGTAAACGCATGAACTTACCTTATAAGTAAAATGACCCTTTAAAATCTTAGAGTTTCGTTGTGCACGGTAAGTATCAAGACACGGTAATCTTAGAACAGCTAGGACGATTTAAATGATCCCTAAGTGTTATAAAGGACTGATAAACACAAATGCGTTACAACATTTGTCTGTAATCTTCTTACGTCAAAATATAACTTGAACAAAGAACATCTGTCTGCATTAAGCAACAAAGCTGTCTAAGGAAGCAGTCAGCTATTGCCTTTGTTCTTTACGTGAACTTACGTATCATGTACCAGGATAGCTGTTACACCCGGAAAATGCCATTAATCTAAAGCTTCCAGAAAGAGAGTTGTATCCTGTAAGTGATCATTGACCTGTAAATCAGCTATGGAATGTAGACAAAGATAAAACATCAATACAAGTGGTGATCTGGAGAATTTACCAAAGTTTATATCGAATTAACTTGTTTTAACCTCATATGTTTTGAACCAGTTTGCGAATTGTTCTTTCTTTCCCTCGAACTGTTTTTATAAGACATTAGCTTTACATTTAATCTGATCCTACTTTATGTTGACTGCATCAATCTGTATGTCTTGTAATGTATTCATTAAAAGTATTTTATTACACAGGGAATCGTCGGTGCCGACAGAAGATCTTCAGGTAGGTGTAGTTGTTATGTTATATGATTGACCTTATGATAAGAAGTAACCTCAGTGAGCTATATCACTTATGTATTATAAATGTTAACACCTCAGTTGACCAACTTGAATGGCTGGAAATGTTGGTTCTTTAGTGGTCGCTCTAAACGTTTTTTTTTTTCAATCATGTCACCATTTCCGAACATCTATTATGAAATTGATTTCCTCTGAGTCGTATATTTTTGATCTTTACATGTCCAACGTGCTACATCGATATTTTTTCATGTACGTTAAATGTAATTTGACTGTTTTCATTAGTCTTTAACTACTGATAACTACGAAAACATTTGATTCAAATGGTCTTTTAATTTTATGTTAACGTAATTGTTTCAAAACAGTTACATCTGAGAATCCAACCACGATTACCTTATTAAATTTAATATTAGTCGCGATATCTTCCTCTATACGGTAGTTGAGTAATAATTGGCATAAAGGCTAATCTATTATCTTAACTCTCATAGTAACAAAGCCATGTTTATTACAATTGGCTCAGAATGCTATTTTCGTTAACTGAAATGATTTTTCAATCGCGTTAAAATGTTTACTTTGTTTTACCTTTCATCCAGGTTTTACATACTTTGTTTTTCAACAACCTGAGTATCCGAGAGATTGCAGAGAAGTATCGAATGCATGTTCTTCTACCCACAATACATCTGGAGTGTACCTTATTAAACCAGATGGCTACCCGGAACCGTTTGAGGCTTACTGTTATAATGATCTTGATACTGGTGGATGGACGGTATGCCATAGTTGATAACTTGATGTCCCCTGTTCAACTTTAACCAGTTTTGAACAAATTTACTTCAATTTTTCATTTTTTTCAACTTGAATCTTTTTATCGAAGCAAAATTTGAATCAATTATTTTTATACATTTTGAAATTAAGTCCAGTGTAGTTCATCTTCCAAGAAAAATTGTAAACCTTTAGCCTACACTACAAATTGAAGTTATATATATAATTTCTATTTTCTGTTAGAAATGTTAGCAACAAATCACATTGCGGTAGGGAACGAATAATTCATATTTAATAACGTCCTAGTTAACGCTTAACTTCTTTGGTATTCGTCGTAGGTATTACAGCGCCGAAGATCAGATTCCGTCAATTTCAATAGAAGTTGGAAAGATTTCAGAAATGGCTTTGGCTTTCTAGGGAGTGAGTTTTGGATTGGAAATGAGAAAATTGCATTCTTAACAAATCAAAAGTTGTACCAACTGCGAATGGATTTTGAGAACGTTGCTGGAGATACTTACTATGTAACATACGACGAGTTTCGTATCTCAGATGAATGGGGGGATTATCATATATCTAGTTTAGGTACATTCGAAATATCAGATGGTAAGTGTCTTTTACATTCTTATTAAACATAAAGCCAAAATAACTCGTATTTGTTTATTAAATGTCGAAAGTAAACGTGCATAAACTGAAAGGTTTATTCTGATATCGAATTGATCTTTTGGAAGTAAAATTGACATGTCAAAATTGTTCTTAGCTTGAATAAACTGATGCAATACATAAAGTACGAGTATACATAGAGTATACCAGCGAGTACAACGGTGCTACAATACATATAGTAGCGGTTACAACATGATATGATAAATATGATATGTTGAAATATTAATATTTCATTATTATCTATACTAGATTTCGAAATGGCCTCCATTAGCTGAATTGTAATTACGCACTTTCTACATTACTGCTTCGTAATCAACACTAAACTTGGTTCTGAACAAGGAACCGTATCTAACATGTGTACAACAGAATGTTCACACTTTAACAGGTCCGTCTCCCAGTTTGATCAAAACAACCAACGTTGTAATTAATAATCATTGTTGTCAAAAAGTAGTATAGTAACTCCGCGGAAACTCGGAAACAGGAGTAAGCTATGACTATATGGTTTTAGACCAGTTTTGCAACAAATTACGGAGTATCATCTCGTAATCTTGAATAAATATTAACATAAAGTTGAATAAGGAACAGCCACTACCTGATTTAAATTGTTCTGTATATATTCGAACTGTTTCTGATTGTGTGTTTTTTTCCTTTAACCTTCAGATAAGAATTACATGAGAAGGCAGAATGACAAACCTTTTCTTTCTCACGTCATATTCTTCGTTTCTCTATCAGGTTCATATTATTTACATGTTATTATTTTCTGTACTCTAGGAATAATCCCCGAATGGTGTCCGGCTAATGAGATATTTAGCAATGAGACCTGTGAGAGGACTTGTGACGACCCTGATACTTGCATCTCGCCTGCATCTCGCACAGAAACAGAGCAATGCGTTTGTGTCGGTGATTATCTGAGACATCAAGAACAATGCATCCCTCAGAACCAATGCAACTGCTTCGTTGCTGACAAAGGAGGTGTATTAAGGGTCAGTACGGCTCTTTCGGGTCATTTTAAATGCTTTCCTCTTCATTAATTGTTTGATAGCTATCTTTTTTGGCGAATCCGTATGCGTGCTTTATACGATTGACTTTAAAGACCGCATTAACATTTCCTAAAGGTTCATACCCTTACCTAGATCAATCGAAAGGAAGTTTACATTGGCCACCCACCGTTGAAACCCTGTACCTTTCACTGTGACAACAGCAAATCCATCATGATTATTTTTACCCGCTGAATATCTTAAATTAGGAAGGCAAATTTTACGTCAATTCAAGATGTACACGTAGATCAACCTGTAGGAACAACCAGATTATAGAGGCGAGTTAACAGTGTAGTGATCACGCAACTTGTGATGAGAGGAACGGTGTCTCTAAATGTTACTGCAATCAAAACTACGAAGGGGACGGAGTGACGTGCACCCACAACTACTTCGTTGATGTCAAAAGAAGTGTATTAAGGGTCATTGTAGTTCTTTCAGGCCATTTTAAATGCTTTGCTCATAATTCTTTGTCCATATAATTTGAGACAAACATTTTACTTTTTAAACGTGTCAAGTATCGCATTACTTTTAAAGATAACCGTGAGGCGAGAGCATCGCGGTTATCCATTGATTCCATTTCATTCGAACAGGTCAGGCAAAACTGTCAGTCAAAGGATGAATTATATTTAGTCGGATTCATAGTATCCCTTCTACGGGTGTGCATTCCCTTATAAACCTTAAACAAAATTATTAGATACATCTTACCAAAATCGTGCGTTTCAAACGTATTGTAACTTGAGTTTTCAGTTTCAACAAACCTTTCAAGGAAGGCAACATTTGACAGCTACTTTAAAAAAAAAGTATGGCAAATACCTAGGCCCCCAACTTTAGAGTTGGCTGCAAAAACCTCATTAAACTATTTTAAAATTTGATACCCTTTGCAAGAAAAGGATATTTGCATTGGCCAGCCATTCTTGCAATTCTGTACATTTAACTGTTACAACCGCAAATCCATAATTGATTTATTGGTGAGGGTGAGTACGATTCTTGTAGGGTATTTTAAATGCTTTGCATATAATTAATTTAGATCTAGTCAAATTGCATATCATGGCAACGCATCATTTGATACACTGAGAACGATGAACGTTACCAAATTGATTTAAAACGCTCCTGACTATATATTAAGGTTAATCCAGTGCGTCATCAAAAGTCGTTAAAAATGTAACAAATTAACATGTATTTTACTATCTTTGGTATATGTCATTTAACATGTATCTTTCCAGGGAGGTGAATCATACATTAGTTCTGACTGTTCCTTACGAATAACTTGCAACAGTAACGTACTTACAAGTGAGAGGTACAGTTGTGGTGCAGATGCAACCTGCGAGGCGCGGAATGATGTCCGTAGATGTTACTGTAACGAATGGTTTGGAGGTGATGGTCTTACATGTACCCGCAGTGGACCGAGAGATTGTTATGATCTTTACACAGCGGGTAGAAGAAATAACGGAAAATATACCATTTATCCCGCTGGAAGCTCCGGGTTTGAAGTTTATTGTGACATGTCTAGTGGTGGATGGACAGTAAGTTTTAGCCATTGACAAGCAATATCTTTCCCATGTTAAACTTGTGTTTTCTTATATGACAGGACTTCGTTAACTAACATGTGAAGTAAATTATTCAATTATTTAATTAAATTGATCCATCTTCCTTTCGTTTAAAATAAATCGGATTATTGACCTTCACCAATTAATTTCTCTTACTTATTGCAGTACAATGAGATATTCCATACATACGTACTTGCCATCTAAAACTAATTGATTTTTTTTTTGGTAGATCTTGCAACGACGTACAAGTAGTTCCGTCAGCTTTAATCGATACTGGTCTGATTACAAATACGGGTTTGGAAACCCAACAGGAAATCATTGGATTGGCAACGATAAAATATACAAATTGACAAACCAAAAATCCTACCAACTTCGAATAGAAAAGAGAAACAGGGAAGGATCAACATACTACAGCCATTATTCATCATTTAGAATCAGTAGCGAAGGATACAGATATCGACTGTCATTAGGTGGCCACTATGGAAATGCTGGTATGTATTGTTCTAAATGTCAATCATACGCAGACTCGCAGTTATTGTGTAATCTTATTCTAACATAACTACCTGTATTCGTAATCATACTTTAGTATTTGTACTCGTACATATACTCAGGTATTGTTATAGATCAAGTGTAGAGACTAATGTAGAACTACAAACTATACATCATGCTTAGAGTCTCGAAAACAAAGTTCATTGTATATTTGCTTTACACTTTAGCACGTGTATGCATAATGATAGATTGTAACATTCATATTCTATAATAGCAACCAAGTTCATATATAGCTCTGCGTCTAATTTCTCGTGTTTTCATTCAGACTGTGTCGATCTTAGAAGCATAAAGAAGCATAAAGCATAACTAGCCTAGAAACCTTAGAACTGCTGCAAAATACAGCTAACTTTATAATTAAAAGAAATGATAACATTAATTTTATTAAATATAACTTTAACGTTTCCAAAAGAGAAGAAATTGAAGGTTCATTTGACCATACAATGTTCTTCCATGGCATTGGTTAAGATGCTAATAGTATTACCAAAAAAAAATAACATCAACAAAAGTATGAAAGAATTTGAACATTATGTTGAGAGAACAGTCGAGACGAAGTGTATGTGTTTCTTTCCCAAAGAGCATTACCTGCCTTAGTTCTTATCTTTATGAATGTATAATCAGATAATAGGTATAACTCATTATTTTGTCAGTATCAAATGGAAGTAAAAACGCCAGATGAAAGATAAGACGTTTCACGAGAGGAGACGATGAAACGATGAAAATTCACTTCTTATCCGAAAACCCTTTCATGTTGAAGAAAGTCAAACCTTTTACTTTTAAATTGGCCAAAAATGAGCTCTTAAAAGAATGCTGCTTTCACTCGTATCTTGAAATCGCTTCACTACATAATATTTGTCGCAGCTTTGAGGTATGAACTATTACTTATAATAGTGATCAAAAGACATATATTTTGATAGAAAACGATGATATGAACCAAGGTTCCAAGACGTGTTGTCAGAAGTGAAACCTCCCCGGTGATAACTGGAACTTTGATTACTATCTTCAAATTGTGTAAAATCTCAAAAGAAAGAACTCTTATATTAAAGCTCAAAATATTACATACGCCTAAACATTAACTAACATAGCAACATACGCACTGACAACCGATAATTATAGCAAACGAACTGAAAGTTATTTAATAAGATATAGTGTATACATGAATAAAAACTTCACATATAGCAAGAATATACATTTCCTAATTATTCGCTAATTTCCTTCCAGGTTACAATGCTATGGAAGCAAATTCAGGACATCGATTTAGTACGCGCGATCAAGACAACGATGGATCGAGTACCTTCGACTGTGCAGAAAAACACCGAGGTGGCTGGTGGTATCCAGACGATAGTAGCACAGGCTCTACCAGCAACTGCTACTCATTCAGCGACCGCGTAGCTACAGGAGACTACGAGTTATCTAGCTGTTTTTGTTATTATTATGATTGTTATTATGATTGTTCCTTTTTTGATTTTTATTGCTCTCTTTATTGTTATTCTTGTGATGATGATCATTACAAATGTCTTAATTGCGATGGCTGTAGTGGTTCCTATCCTTGTAGATACTGCCGAAACAGAGATCAGGTTTATGAGACACATTTCTATTCCTGCGGCTACTCCAATCTGAATGGTGATTACTCGTCCAACGATTACCGCGGTATCTTCTGGAAGAATCTTCACGGTTCTGATTGCGGAATAACAACAACAACAATGAAAATACGGCCAAGTCAATAATCACAGTAGTGGATTTGAAGTCTTCAAGGTAACAAGGACAGGAAACGGTTGGCGATATAAAAACATATATTAAACAAGGAAGTACATTTCGAAGCTATAGTGGAAGTTAGCGTATTTGAAAGATCGAAGTGAAGGAAAGAGACACTAATAAGCCTTATAAGGTAATACTATATTATGGGGCAAAATACAAAACAACGATGAACCATTTTACCAGTGGGACAGCCAGCACAGAGAACTCGATGGCATTTGATACTTTTTCAATAGTTTTCGATAATTGCATTGGATTCCAAACTTGTCTTTTAAAATGTTATCAGTAATAATGGCACTGAGAATACTATGAAATTATGCAATGAAATATATTAAAAAAATACATCAGTATGCTGACTAGTCATGTTCAATTCCAAATGTTGCGATTATATTGAATAAAAGTTAGTGGCAATGTAATGACATCGCTTAACTAGCAACGACATCTTATACGTTTTGATGTACTTTCTGGGTTGTTTATGTATTATCTTTGAGAGATCAGTTCTACTGCCAGAGTAAAACGCATTGGTTTATGCAAACAGAACACAATCATCCTAAATCACCATAATATGCGCCCTCCTTATCCCTGAATCAATATCCTAAAATTGACACAATTAGATAATACATTTGCTTTCGATAATACACACGAATTTGATCATATATAACCAGTCTTCTGGACGACTCCTTTAATTAGATATTTTCCAAAGGTACATATTCAACCAGACTTAATAACTTACCATTGGTCTGCATATATTTCTTACTCCCTCACTCATCTCCATGTATGAATGATGTGGTATTTATTCATTTGGTCATCTGCTTGGTTGTCCCGAATATAGAAACTATCGTTCTCCAAATTCCTTGTTTTGCGATAAACACCTGATCATCCCCAACCCCAGCATGAAATTAAAACTTTACTGCTGTGTTTAAAATATAACAAGTTTGAGTAATATTCCGACATGAATCCCCTTGAGTCTTACAAATTCAAAAGAAAGTGTCATTTTCAAGAATAACTTAGAAATTGAGGGCATAGGTGGGGAGGGGGGGCATGGCATAACAGTGGCCTTTGTATTCCGACTCCACATCCCTGGCATTCACCAACAGATAATGGAGTCTTGTTGATTATTTAAAGAACTAGCGTTTTGTTCGTTAAGATGACAACAATGACAAACACAAAGCAAACCGTTACTTCTTAATTTTACGGATGTTCGCTACGTCATTGCCTGTCATCGGGATTAAATAGTATGTTCAGTGACTACGGCAATCAGATCAGTTGTAGTGACTACGCCAAAGGTTACTCGTTGTATGCATTTGATATGACACCTGACCTAGCTAGCGGACGCCACTTTAATCTCCAAAAAAAAAAAAACGTATTGTGCGCCTTGAAATGCAATTTGAGTACGCCCTGACCAGAGTGCGGGTGTGTTTGTATACGCTGAATATGACGTTGTGGTAGTAGTGGTTAAACCCGCAACGTTTTAATAGACATTTAACGCTAACGCTAACATTTAACGCTTCACTGGAACCATCATCAATACAAAACAATTAAATAAAAGGAGAACCTGAAAGTAATCGGGTTGCATTAAAGAAAATGTCACCAGTCTGGCTGATGTATTATACAATGTTATATTCAGGATAGTAACTTAACGTATGTGAATATATGTTTATACCTAAAATAGTAGCCTATCAGTCCTCCGCTGAGAATAAATGTTTTAACACATGGAAACCCCTCTTCTAAATCATTCCAAAAATTGTGTACATTGCAGAAGCTGCAAATAGTATCATGGATGCCGTTTGTGAAAACATCAATGACTGATGAAAAGATTGTATTTTGAAAATCAAGTTTGCGTATCACATTTTGTTGCCGATTGGTTTACGAAATATTTCAAACACGAAGCACTTGCTGATTTTGGCTAGACTTAGTTGTTAGTATAGCCGGCTGATGGAAGTAAATAAGTGTCTACAGAAATTAGACAATGTGTAAAAGTAAGCTGGCTTGAGGATTCGATCCTAGCATGATCTTCTTCAAAGGCTAAATGACAAGTAACAGTAACAGAAGCGACAAAAACGCACACGAAATTAGACAATCAAAGAATATGTTTTCGTTTTCGTTCTGATAAACGCATGAACTTACCTTATAAGTAAAATGACCCTTTCAAATCTTAGAGTTTCGTTGTGCACAGTAAGTATCAAGACACATTTGTCGGTAATCTTCTTACGTCAAAATATAACTTGAACAAAGAACATCTTTCTGCATTAAGCAACAAAGCTGTCTAAGGAAGCAGTCAGCTATTGCCTTTGTTCTTTACGTGAACTTACGTATCATGTACCAGGATAGTTGTTACACCGGAAAAATGCCATTAATCTAAAGCTTCCAGGAAGAGAGTTGTATCCTGTAAGTGATCATTGACCTGTAAATCAGCTATGGAATGTAGACAAAGATAAAACATCAATACAAGTGGTGATCTGGAGAATTTACCAAAGTTTATATCGACTCAACTTGTTTTAACCTCACATGTTTTGAACCAGTTTGCGAATTGTTCTTTCTTTCCCTCGAACTGTTTTTATAAGACATTAGCTTTACATTTAATCTGATCCTGCTTAATGTTGACTGCATCAATCTGTATGTCTTGTAATGTATTCATTAAAAGTATTTTATTACACAGGGAATCGTCGGTGCCGACAGAAGATCTTCAGGTAGGTGTAGTTGTTATGTTATATGATTGACCTTATGCTAAGAAGTAAACTCAGTGAGCTATATCACTTATGTATTATAAATGTTAACACCTCAGTTGACCAACTTGAATGGCTGGAAATGTTGGTTCTTTAGTGGTCACTCTAAACGTTTTTTTTTTTTTTTCAATCATGTCACCATTTCCGAACATCTATTATGAAATTGATTTCCTCTGAGTCGTATATTTTTGATCTTTACATGTCCAACGTGCTACATCGATATTTTTTCATGTACGTTAAATGTAATTTGACTGTTTTCATTAGTCTTTAACTACTGATAACTACGAAAACATTTGATTCAAATGGTCTTTGAATTTTATGTTAACGTAATTGTTTCAAAACAGTTACATCTGAGAATCCAACCACGATTACCTTATTAAATTTAATATTAGTCGCGATATCTTCCTCTATACGGTAGTTGAGTAATAATTGGCATAAAGGCTAATCTATTATCTTACCTCATAGTAACAAAGCCATGTTTATTACAATTGGCTCAGAATGCTATTTTCGTTAACTGAAATGATTTTTCAATCGCGTTAAAATGTTCACTTTGTTTTACCTTTCATCCAGGTTTTACATACTTTGTTTTTCAACAACCTGAGTATCCGAGAGATTGCAGAGAAGTATCGAATGCATGTTCTTCTACCCACAATACATCTGGAGTGTACCTTATTAAACCAGATGGCTACCCGGAACCGTTTGAGGCTTACTGTTATAATGATCTTGATACTGGTGGATGGACGGTATGCCATAGTTGATAACTTGATGTTCCCTGTTCAACTTTAACCAGTTTTGAACAAATTTACTTCAATTTTTCAATTTTTTCAACTTGAATCTTTTTATCGAAGCAAAATTTGAATCAATTATTTTTATACATTTTGAAATTAAGTCCAGTGTAGTTCATCTTCCAAGAAAAATTGTAAACCTTTAGCCTACACTACAAATTGAAGTTATATATATAATTTCTATTTTCTGTTAGAAATGTTAGCAACAAATCACATTGCGGTAGGGAACGAATAATTCATATTTAATAACGTCCTAGTTAACGCTTAACTTCTTTGGTATTCGTCGTAGGTATTACAGCGCCGAAGATCAGATTCCGTCAATTTCAACAGAAGTTGGAAAGATTTCAGAAATGGCTTTGGCTTTCTAGGGAGTGAGTTTTGGATTGGAAATGAGAAAATTGCCTTCTTAACAAATCAAAAGCTGTACCAACTGCGAATGGATTTTGAGAACGTTGCTGGAGATACTTACTATGTAACATACGACGAGTTTCGTATCTCAGATGAATGGGGGGATTATCATATATCTAGTTTAGGTACATTCGAAATATCAGATGGTAAGTGTCTTTTACATTCTTATTAAACATAAAGCCAAAATAACTCGTATTTGTTTATTAAATGTCGAAAGTAAACGTGCATAGACTGAAAGGTTTATTCTGATATCGAATTGATCTTTTGGAAGTAAAATTGATGTGTCAAAATTGTTCTTAGCTTGAATAAACTGCTGCAATACATAAAGTACGAGTATACATAGAGTATACCAGCGAGTACAACGGTGCTACAATACATATAGTAGCGGTTACAACATGATATGATATATATGATATGTTGAAATATTAATATTTCATTATTATCTATACTAGATTTCGAAATGGCCTCCATTAGCTGAATTGTAATTACGCACTTTCTACATTACTGCTTCGTAATCAACACTAAACTTGGTTCTGAACAAGGAACCGTATCTAACATGTGTACAACAGAATGTTCACACTTTAACAGGTCCGTCTCCCAGTTTGATCAAAACAACCAACGTTGTAATTAATAATCATTGTTGTCAAAAAGTAGTATAGTAACTCCGCGGAAACTCGGAAACAGGAGTAAGCTATGACTATATGGTTTTAGACCAGTTTTGCAACAAATTACGGAGTATCATCTCGTAATCTTGAATAAATATTAACATAAAGTTGAATAAGGAACAGCCACTACCTGATTTAAATTGTTCTGTATATATTCGAACTGTTTCTGATTGTGTGATTTTTCCTTTAACGTTCAGATAAGAATGACATGAGAAGGCAGAATGACAAACCTGTTCTTTCTCACGTCATATTCTTCGTTTCTCTATCAGGTTCATATTATTTACATTTTATTATTTCCTGTACTCTAGGAATAATCCCCGAATGGTGTCCGGCTAATGAGATATTTAGCAATGAGACCTGTGAGAGGAATTGTGATGACCCTGACTCTTGCATCTCGGCTACATCTCACCCAGAAACAGAGCAATGTGTTTGTGTCGGTGATTATCTAATACAGCAAGAGCGATGTATCCCTTTGAACCAATGCAACTGCTTCGTTGCTGAAAAAGGAGGTGTATTAAGGGTCAGTACGGCTCTTTCGGGTCATTTTAAATGCTTTCCTCTTCATTAATTGTTTGATAGCTATCTTTTTTTATGGTGAATCCGTGGGCCTGCTTCATCCGAATTGACTTTAAAGACCATATTAACATTTCCTAAAGGCTCATACCCTTACCTAGATCAATCGAAAGGAAGTTTATATTGGCCACCTACCGTTGAAACCCTGTACCTTTCACTGTGACAACCGCAAATCCATCATGATTATTTTTACCCGCTGAATATCTTAAATTAGGAAGGCGAATTTTACGTCATTTCAAGATGTACACGTAGATCAACCTGTAGGAACAACCAGATTATAGAGGCGAGTTAACAGTGTAGTGATCACGCAACCTGTGACGAGAGGAACGGTGTCTCTAAATGTTACTGCAATCAAAACTACGAAGGGGACGGAGTGACGTGCACCCACAACTGCTTCGTTGATGTCAAAAGAAGTGTATAAAGGGTCATTGTAGTTCTTTCAGGCCATTTTAAATGCTTTGCTCATAATTCTTTGTCCATATAATTTGGGACAAGCCTTTTACTATTTAAACGTGTCAAGTATCGCATTACTTTTACAGATAACCGTGTGGCGAGAGCATCGCGGTTATCCATTGATTCCATTTCATTCGAACAGGCCAGGCAAAGCTGTCAGTCAAAGGATGAATTATATTTAGTCGATTCATAGTATTCCTTTCTACGGGTGTGCATTCCCTTATAAACCTTAAACAAAATTATTAGATACATCTTACCAAAATCGTGCGTTTCAAACGTATTGTAACTTGAGTTTTCAGTTTCAACAAACCTTTTAAGGAAGGCAACATTTGGCAGCTACTTTTAAAGAAAAAGTATGGCAAATACCTACGCCCCCAACATCAGAGTTGCCTGCAAAGACCTCATTAAACTATCTTAAAATTTGATACCCTTTGCAAGAAAAGGAAATTTGCATTGGCCAGCCATCCTTGCAATTCTGTACATTTAACTGTTACAACCGCAAATCCATAATTGATTTATTTTTTACTATTTTATCCCGCTAAATTTCTTAAATTAGGAAGGCGAGTTCTACGTCAATTCATGATGTACACAAAGATCAACTTGTAGGAACAACACGCTTGTAGATGAGAGTTACCAGTGTAGTGATCACGCAACCTGTGATGAGAGGAACGGTGTCTCTAAATGTTTCTGCAATCGAAACTACCAAGGAGATGGAGTGACGTGCACCCACAACTGCTTTGTTGCTGCCAAAGGAAGCGTATTAAGGGTGAGTACGATTCTTGTAGGGTATTTTAAATGCTTTCCATATAATTAATTTAGATCTAGCCAAATTGCATATCATGGCAACCGATCATTTGATACACTGAGAACGATGAACGTTACCAAATTTATTTAAAACGCTCATGACCATATATTAAGGTTAATCCAGTGCGTCATCAAAAGTCGTTAAAAATGTAACAAATTAACATGTATTTACTATCTTTGGTATACGTCATTTAACATTTATCTTCCAGGGAGGTGAATCATACATTAGTTATGACTGTGCCTCACGAATAACTTGCAACAGGAACGTACTTAGACGTGAGAGGTACAGTTGTAGTGCAGATGCAACCTGCGAGGCGCGGAATGATATCCGTTGATGTTACTGTATCGAATGGTTTGCAGATGATGGTGTTACATGTACCCGCAGTGGACCGAGAGATTGTTCTGATCTATACAGAGCGGGTAGAAGAAATAACGGAAAATATACCATTTATCCCGCTGGAAGCTCCGGGTTTGAAGTTTATTGTGACATGTCTAGTGGTGGATGGACAGTAAGTTTTAGCCATTGACAAGCAATATCTTTCCCATGTTAAATTGTGTTTTCTTATATGACAGGACTTCGTTAACTAACATGTGAAGTAAATTATTCAATTACTTAATTAAATTGATCCATCTTCCTTTCGTTTAAAATAAATCGGATTATTGACCTTCACCAATTAATTTCTCTTACTTATTGCAGTACAATGAGATATTCCATACATACGTACTTGCCATCTAATACTAATTGATTTTTTTTTTGGTAGATTTGGTAGGGTTTGGAAACCCAACAGGAAATCATTGGATTGGCAACGATAAAATATACAAATTGACAAACCAAAAATCCTACCAACTTCGAATAGAAAAGACTAACAGGGAAGGATCAACATACTACAGCAGTTTTTCATCATTTAGAATCAGTAGCGAAGGAGACAGATACCGACTGTCATTAGGTGGCCACTATGGAAATGCTGGTATGTATTGTTCTAAATGTCAATCATACGCAGACTCGTAGTTATTGTGTAATCTTATTCTAACATAACTACCTGTATTCGTAATCATACTTTAGTATTTGTACTCGTACATATACTCAGGTATTGTTATAGATCAAGTGTAGAGACTAATGTAGAACTACAAACTATACCTCGTGCTTAGAGTCTCGAAAACAAAGTTCATTGTATATTTGCTTTACACTTTAGCACGTGTATGCATAATGATAGATTATAACATTCATATTCTATAATAGCAACCAAGTTCATATATAGCTCTGCGTCTAATTTCTCGTGTTTTCATTCAGACTGTGTCGATCTTAGAAGCATAAAGAAGCATAAAGCATAACTAGCCTAGAAACCTTAGAACTGCTGCAAAATACAGCTAACTTTATAATTAAAAGAAATGATAAAATTAATTTTATTAAATATAACTTTAACGTTTCCAAAAGAGAAGAAATTGAAGGTTCATTTGACCATACAATGTTCTTCCATGGCATTGGTTAAGATGCTAATAGTATTACCAAAAAAAAAATAACATCAACAAAAGTATGAAAGAATTTGAACATTATGTTGAGAGAACAGTCGAGACGAAGTGTATGTGTTTCTTTCCCAAAGAGCATTACCTGCCTTAGTTCTTATTTTTATGAATGTATAATCAGATAATAGGTAAAACTCATTATTTTGTCAGTATCAAATGGAAGTAAAAACTTCAGATGAAAGATAAGACGTTTCACTAGAGGAGACGATGAAACGATGAAAATTCACTTCTTATCCGAAAACCCTTTCATGTTGAAGAAAGTCAAACCTTTTACTTTTAAATTGGCCAAAAAATGAGCTCTTAAAAGAATGCTGCTTTCACTCGTATCTTGAAATCGCTTCACTACATAATATTTGTCGCAGCTTTGAGGTATGAACTATTACTTATAGTAGTGATCAAAAGACATATATTTTGATAGAAAACGATGATATGAACCAAGGTTCCAAGACGTGTTGTCAGAAGTGAAACCTCCCCGGTGATAACTGGAACTTTGATTACTATCTTCAAATTTTGTAAAATCTCAAAAGAAAGAACTCTTATATTAAAGCTCAAAATATTACATACGCCTAAACATTAACTAACACAGCAACATACGCACTGACAACCGATAATTATAGCAAACGAACTGAAAGTTATTTAATAAGATATAGTGTATACATGAATGAAAACTTCACATATAGCAAGAATATACATTTCCTAATTATTCGCTAATTTCCTTCTAGGTTACAATGCTATGGAAGCAAATTCAGGACAACGATTTAGTACGCGCGATCAAGACAACGATGGATCGAGTACCTTCGACTGTGCAGAAAAACACCGAGGTGGCTGGTGGTATCCAGACGATAGTAGCACAGGCTCTACCAGCAACTGCTACTCATTCAGCGACCGCGTAGCTACAGGAGACTACGAGTTATCTAGCTGTTTTTGTTATTATCATGATTGTTATTATTATTGTTCTTTTTTTTATTTTTATTGCTCTCGTTATTGTTATTCTTGTGATGATGATCATTACAAATGTATTAATTGCGAAGGCTGTAGTGGTAACTATCCTTGTAGATACTGCCGAAACAAAGATCCTGTTTATGAGACACATTTCTATTCCTGCGGCTACTCCAATCTGAATGGTGATTACTCGTCCAACGATTACCGCGGTATCTTCTGGAAGAATCTTCGCGGTTCTGATTGCGGAATAACAACAACAACAATGAAAATACAGCCACGTTATTAATCAAAGTAGTGGATTTGAAGTCTTCAAGGTAACAAGGACAGGAAACGGTTGGCGATATAATAACATATATTAAATAAAGAAGTACATATCGAAGCTATAGTGGAAGTTAGCGTATTTGAAAGATCGAATTGAAGGAAAGAGACACTAATAAGCCTTCCAAGGCAATACTATATGATGGGCAAAATACAAAACAACGGTGAACCATTTTACCAGTGGGACAGCCAGCACAGAGAACTCGATGGCATTTGATACTTTTTCAAATAGTTTTCGATAATTGAATTGGATTCCAAACTTGTCTTTTAAAATGTTATCAGTAATAATGGCACTGAGAATACTATGAAATTATGCAATGAAATATATTTAAAAAAAATACATCAGTATGCTGACTAGTCATGTTCAATTCCAAATGTTGCGATTATATTGAATAAAAGTTAGTGGCAATGTAATGACATCGCTTAACTAGCAACGACATCTTATACGTTTTGATGTAATTTCTAAGTTGTGTATGTATTATCTTTGAGAGATCAGTTCTACTGCCAGAGTAAAACGCATTGGTTTATGCAAACAGAACACAATCATCCGAAATCACCATAATATGCGCCCTCTTTATTCCTGAATCAATATCCTAAAATTGACACAATTAGATAATACATTTGCTTTCGATAATACACACGAATTTAATCATATATAACCAGTCTTCTGGACGACTCCTTTAATTAGATATTTTCCAAAGGTACATATTCAACCAGACTTAATAACTTACCATTGATCTGCATATATTTCTTACTCCCTCACTCATCTCCATGTATGAATGATGTGGTATTTATTCATTTGGTCATCTGCTTGGTTGTCCCGAATATAGAAACTATCTTTCTCCAAATTCTTTGTTTTGCGATAAACACCTGATCATCCCCAACCCCAACATGAAATTAAAACTTTACTGCTGTGTTTAAAATATAACAAGTTTGAGTAATATTCCGACATGAATCCCCTTGAGTCTTACAAATTCAAAGGAAAGTGTCATTTTCAAGAATAACTTAGAAATTGAGGGCATAGGTGGGGAAGGGGGGGGGGGCATGGCATGACAGTGGCCTTTGTATTCCGACTCCACATCCCTGGCATTCACCAACAGATAATGGAGTCTTGTTGATTATTTAAAGAACTAGCGTTTTGTTCGTTAAGATGACAACAATGACAAACACAAAGCAAACCGTTACTTCTTAATTTTACGGATGTTCGCTACGTCATTGCCTGTCTTCGGGATTAAATAGTATGTCCAGTGACTACGGCAATCAGATCAGTTGTAGTGACTACGCCAAAGGTTACTCGTTGTATGCATTTGATATGACACCTGACCTAGCTAGCGGACGCCACTTTAATCTCCAAAAAAAAACGTATTGTGCGCCTTGAAATGCAATTTGAGTACGCCCTGACCAGAGTGCGGGTGTGTTTGTATACGCTGAATATGACGTTGTGGTAGTAGTGGTTAAACCCGCAACGTTTTGATAGACATTTAACGCTAACGCTAACATTTAACGCTTCACTGGAACCATCATCAATACAAAACAATTAAATAAAAGGAGAACCTGAAAGTAATCGGGTGGCAATTTTCGTTAGAGTTGAGCAAATATTATTCCATTTACTCATTTGGACGTCTTATTTCTGGCATTTCAAAGTGTCAGAATCCTTTTAATAAGGAGTGTGCGTGGTCATCAGGATTCAAATATATCGTAAGCTAAGATGACGGTAGCTCTCATGAGGCAATTACGTATATTGTCCTTTTCATAGTCGATACATTTTTTCTTTATTGTTAAGGTGGTATTTGAAAAAAAAAATCATTTCTCTAAATAAATCCGAAGTTACGACTATACGCCCTAGAGGATTGTGCATTGCTATTGAGAATACCAGCCATCTGTTATAGAGCTGTCTGTGGCCCTCTCTAAAATCCTTTGTTGAAAGTCTCCTGTCGGAATTGGAGACAATCTTGACCAATCTTACAAAAAGTTGATGATTTTAGACGATATCATGACGTCACATGGGAACGATCAACGCACAAATGATTGGTTTTCCAAAAGAAACTCAGCATGAAAATATGATGTTAATAGAAAGATAATCATATGAAATATTTCCATGAGCTATATCACAATTTTTATTTAACTGGCAAAGGAAACAAGTAATATCACACATTACATCGTGTTATTTAAAAGCCCTAGAGACAAAATCCAAGTCTCAAATTTGGCAAAAAGGATGCATCCAGAGCAAGTCAAAAGTATGCAGGAAGCGCTTGCAGATGCTACCTAGGAACCATACGGATATAGATATTCATCGATCTAAAGCCTTATACGCCCACGGATTTTCGTCTTCGTACAAAAACTTTCCACATGAGACCCAGTATGCCTACGTACCCAAGTGATCGAAGCAAAACAAAACATGATAAAACTTAGACCCATAGTTCTAAAACTTTCGCCACCGTAGCACCAGCAACACGTCGCTTTAGAACCATGCCCGTGAAATGGTTTGTTGTATCAAAATGTTCCCCCAAAAGGCGAAAGGTGTTCCTACTACACGAGGACAGCAAATTAATTACCAATGTATGTGAATGCGCCGCCAATGTGGTAAAAAAGTCAATTTACCGTTACCTTGCGTCCAGAAAGTCGAAACTGTCATGGTACAAGAAACATCTAAGGGAGTTTGCCATTAAACGCCTATCCAATAAAAAGCGCAAGGATGTATTAATAAAGACAGGATGTTTTTTTTTATTTTGATATCAAATAGTAAATCCTACTCATCACTGTACAACATTATCAATATATGTACATAGGTGGCGTAAACGACACTCGAAAATGATAAGATCTTTTTTAACTTCCATTTGATTGAAAATAGACAATTTCACATGAATATTCATTTAATAGCCTGGTTTTCAATAATAATAATGGTTAGGAACTGCATAGGCTACTATGTAACCGAAATAAATACATAAAAAAAATGGGAGAAAAAGATCAAGAAGACGAGAGAAAGTTAATAACATTCTGACAACGAAGTATAATTGAATAAATGATTGAAGGAGAAGGACAAAGACAGAAAGGTGTGAAGTAAAAAGGGGGGGGGGAGAGAGCTGTGAGAAGAGGAGTGATGGTGGGGTGGAACAAAGGGAGAAGGAGGTGGGACAGAAGAAAAGTTAGTCATGTCCTTCCTAATCTAATAACTCAACCAAGTGTTTTTTTGCTTCATATATGCAACAGAAGACCTCATGACTTTCAACACCAACCGTCAAATTTTTAAAACATTGTAAACATAAAATCTTATGTTTTTGCCCGATTGAGTTTTATGTTGTATCTGGGGAATTGACCCGAAGTCGTTGCCTTATACAATATAGTCCAGTCACTTTAACTGATGGACCTCAACTATGTAAAAGGGTTAGTTTAAACTTAAACTCAGAATAGATATACACCCTGGACTGATAATAATGTTTGCTAGAGGGCTACAACATACCAAATTAAAGTTTGATGTACAATTTTAATGTACCATTGTATCACTATAAGTGATAATAATTATCCAATAATCATGTTAAAATGTGCGTTTTCCTTCATTGAAATAATATCACGTTTAGGCTTAAAAACTTTTATATAGGTAAATGAGTCTTTATGTCGAAAATTGTCAAATTTGTCAAAACTTCCTCATTTTATTGTTGAATATAATATTATCATAATATTTAATGAAGTGTAGGTTAAATAAAACACAATTTGATCCACTATGCACTCATTCTTAGTTTAATAATTAATTGTATTTCAATAATACACAACATTGAGGAATTATTATTTATGTCACACATAGACAGACTGGCCAAATTGCTTATTTTTTTGCGCCTATTTTCATATATAACGTCAGAGGTTTTGTGCTATTAAGTCTAACAATTAAGTATATGAACACTTTTTTTAATAGTCCTATCAACTGAATAAGCTATGAAGCTGTAAATTGTATCAATGTGATTAGTTACACCAACATCCTATCAGATATTTTATTTAAATAGGACTATGTGACTTTTAATTGCTTTAATTAAAATTCTATGGAAGAGGTATTGAATCGCTTTAGTAAGTACTTACTGATTAACCTGCATTGGGTAAAACAAAAACTGCTGACAGAATATGAGACCTGTCTGCAGCTTAACGAAACAGCTATTTACTCAACTTACCACGATGAATCCGTATTAGCGATTAAAACCACCATTCGCACTCCCACTCCCACGAACACGAACACGAACAAAGTGAGGTGGTTATATGGAAAATTATAACAACATATACAACGTTCCGACAATGTAATCTAAATTTAGATATGATTAAATAAAAAATAAAGGATATTGCTAACATATAGGTGGATTTTTTTTGTTGAATAATTGCGTATCAACTCCACAAATAAGTATTTCATAGAGTACATGTTGTAAAGGTTGTCCCCAATCCATATCCTTACCGGAATCGAATAGAGGGGGCTCTTCCAAATATATTTTGTTTAGAACTTTAACAGAACCGATTTCCAGCATTCCATATTCCTAACGTATCCCAATTCTCACTCATCACTGTAACACTTTATTATATATACAAAGGTGGCGTATACGACACTTGAAATTAAAACATCTTTATTCACATATATGTGATTGGTAATTGACAAATATACATGAATATTTATTTTTATATACTAGAATCGGTGAAAATCGATATGTCCGGTGACAGGAATTCGCAAGCAGTGTGGGACGCCGAATATGTTATTACCGAATTGCTACCAGTAATTCAAAGTGATCTTTGGGGTGTTGGAGTGTGGGACATAACATAAACATAAGCAGGTAGAAATATTCTCAACGTCTTTGGAATGGCATTTATTTATATTGATCGAAAAGTTTTCAGCAACAATAATGGTAAGGACTTTCATAGGCTACTCTGTACAGTAAACATAAAAACACTTAGACGAAATGGGTAAAAATGGTGAAAAACACGAGAGAAATTTAATAATATTCCAACAATAAGTTATAATTAGCGAACTTTCTTAATATCAATAGAAATGTGTTTGAATACACGCTTATCATTTATAATCAGTATGTTGTGATGGCTCTCCTATATGTCACAATTATTGTCATTGAGATCGTCTTCTTCCTTGTTGTAATATTATATTTAGAGACACTAAAGACATATGTTTGTATCATTTTGACCAAATCACCATGTACTATACACCCATCGATACCATGTAGTGTTACTATATAACGTAACGTCTAGGTCATATTCCTGTATTAGGTTATATTAGGAAGGGTGTATGCAAATGCCTTAACACAAGAAGTATAAACTCCGATTTCTTGGCACAGATAATAACGTCTGGCAATATGCCTTTGTATCATTGTAGTAAAGAATCCAGCCACGATTCGTCATCATTCAAGATGTATTTCCTTGTGATGTCACCATATCGAACACGTGGAACAGTGCTACGTGGCTCAATCACGTGATATCATACGGTTTATAAGTCCATAAGATTCCGTTCAGTATCGTAAGTTGTCAACCACGTTGTTTAGCATATAGTACCTTGTACTTACTAGCAAAAAAAAATAGAAGGCATTACCTTGTAAATGATGGTGTAACGTTAAAGCAGTTAAGGTACTTTGAAATCATAATAAATATCATGGTGTTTATTGTGTATGGAATGGGTAATCCCTGCTCATGTTCATTTAAAGTGAAACGTATCATTTGAACAGTTTACTGCATGTGTGATATTGTAACAAATAATGGACTGATATGTGGAAAACCATCCGATACATATAACTAGTACAATGTGTCTGGGACATGAACCGTAGTAACATGTGTCACAGGTGGCATCATAAGTTACTGTACTAGCTATGTGTTTGAAGTTAAGTAGGTACTGTATCGTTGATTCCAGTTCAAAACTCTCTTTACATAACGTCAAATCGTCAAACCGAGAACTAAGAAAGGCCATGTTCCGGTATACTTATAGGCCTACCTATAGCATAAAACGTCTAGATCAGGGACGTAGCTAAGGCTGCTGCCTTGTAGCCCCCCCCCCTCCCCCCGTGCTACTCGTCAACATTTTCATGTTGAACGCGCGTAGCGCGCGGAAATATTTTTTCGATACATTTGTACCACTGGCCCTCACTTCACAAACTTATAATCACTCTGGCTAAACAAGTAAGCAACTGAGTATAGTTATCTGCCTAGGGGAGACTTTGACTACTGTGTACAAAAGCTGTGTTAATGTAACAAAGGGGATTTTTATTTCAACAAATTATATTCGACGACATAGTGAATGACCAAAAAATACAGTGCTTTTTACTAGCACGCTTAATATTATTTTCTTGGGGGGGGGGGGGTCGGGGCTATTTATCACTCACATGAAAACATTTCCATTGTTCACTTCATCCCAACTGAGCATTTGGAATGAAGTGACTGAGCAATTACACATTTTGCAGAAAAATGTCGAGATACGATAAGTTGTTAATTTAACATTTTGCAGAAAATTGTTCAATTGCTCAGCTAAAACAACTGAGCAATCCAGCATTTTTCTGATTTATTTATAAGATTTTATCTTGTTATCTAAACAATTTACTGAAAAATGTCAACTTATGGGGGCACATTTTTTCTTATGTTGATGGCTCCTTTAAGCTTCCGTTGATTAGCATTGAGTGTTTTAATTGTATACCATAGAGGCAATGTATATCCTGAACTTACTTGAAGCTAGCGAACCAGGTCAACCCACCCAATAGCAAAGTTGATACATAAATTAACCGAATTGTAGCTGGCGAACGCTGCACAGTAGTTCTATTGGGCATTTTTTTTAGAGTATTTAAAATCATACGAAGTTTTGTATGGTGGAGTATAAGGATCGCGAGATACAATTTCTCAATGTGACAAGGAAAACTTAAATAAACGTAAACGTAAATATGACTGATTAAAGGTCTTGTGACCGAAAAAAATTAGGTCACTCACAAATTACAAGAATATGTGAAAATTAGAGTGCGACAGTCGGAAAAATTAGAGTGAGACAGTCGGAAATTCAGAATGTCGCACTCAAATTTTCCAACTATCGTCAGTTTTACCAAGATTGGAGGGGTGGGGAGGGGTGAGACACCCCACACTCCCCTCTAGCGACGTCCCTGTTCTAGTCAAATATAATCTAGCACATGTTTATTCTGTAATAATAATGACACTTACATACATAACAGATGTCGATATAGGACACACTAGATTGAAAACATAGATTGTGTGACCAGCTGTTAAATGACATGGTCTTCATGGACATCCGTACGTATTAAGGACTTTCCCCGGGTAACGATTTCACCGTCATTACTTCTTTAACTGTCTCAGAAAGTCAGCAATTTTCTCCTTTATTTCGTGCAAAATTAATCTGTTTTATTTTGGATCGATGGCAGAACTTCGAAGAAAATGTATTTTCTTCTTTTCTGTGTTGTTGCTTTTAATCTTAAACGGTTTTCGGGTAAGTCTCTAAAACATTTATTTAATCAATTTAATTTCTTCAAAGTATAATTTTACTTGTATATTTTCTTTCACTAATTAAAAATGTGTCAATTTTTTATTCACTTCAGCTAAAAAAAATGACCTGTGCTTTTTTCAACATATAAAATAAAACAACTGTCTATCTGCGCTGACTTGTTAACACGAGTATTTGCAGAGAATATTACGATTGGTGAGCTATCGGCTCTCTTCAACGGTAACTTTCTTGAAACTTAGATATTTTTTTACAAATGTTGTGAGTTATCGAACATTTTGTATCTTTATTACTTTATTGCATTTAATATCTTGTCATTATATATTCTTTTAATGTTCCTCCTATTCGTACGGTCCATTCTGTCCCATTTTGTTGATACCCAATTGGGAATTACATCATTAAGTTTCTGAGAATAAAACAAACACGTAAAGAGAAAATCTGCAACAGACTTTTTACTCAGCAGAACATCTACCTTGTACATGTCATTAGCAGAGGCTAAACTATTTACAATTAACACGAATCTGTTTGGAGGAGAACTTTGAAACACTTGGAAAAATACAAAATATATATACATATTGAAATGTCTAAATATAATTACTTAAATATATCCAAAATTCACACAATTCTGTTTCAAATACAACAGGTTTCCCCTCCATCTTGAGTGCAAAGCCTGAACGTTTTTGTAACGAGAGCATAAGGGTTTCGAAACCCTACATACGATTAAGTATCTATTAACCTATTATAAGGAAAATAACGTATGATTTACTTGTGAATTAATCATTTGTTTATCAAAGAAAATATAGCATGACGTTTAAAATGCGAATTACAATTTCAAAAAACAACGAAGTTATTTCTTCACGATGACAATTTGTTCCGTCAATTCATAAAACTATTCATATTTTCGAATATAACATTTATCTCTCCGTCAAAATGAATGCCCAACTAGTAGGATAAAGTGAATAAAGTTCAACTTTTGATTTTTCAAAACAACAAATATGCATACGGAAATGATAGTTGAACTTTTGAATACGTTTAATATCCAAATTGCTATATTTAAAACGTTATACTGATATGATCAATCTGTTGGATGTAATATTCGAAAGAAGCATAATTCCTAATACAAATACGTTTAATTTGTCAACATTTTGATGGTTTTTCCGTGAACATAAAAATGGCAGCTTTACGCAATAGAGCTGATTTGTTTTCTTTTTCAAACGAACTAAGAAAACCTCAGTACTGGAACAGTTTATGTGTGCAATATTTAACAATCAGTTATAAACTACAACAAGAGCAGCAATGCAGCTGTATCTCCATCTATATTATTTCCACCGATGTAAAATGCTATTGAAACATTTCTTGAGAAATAAATCAAGGTGATCCGTCTCAAGTGTCTCGCCTGGTTCAGCTATCAGTGGTGTTTTCATCGGTATCCATGCAAATCACCAGTTCCAGAGCAAATGAACCTACAACTATATAGCAAACCATGTCAATATAGCTGCTGCGGTTAATAAGATATACTTCCTGAACTTTGATGATAATTACCAAATTTGCTCCAATGACCTTATGTACCAAGTTTCATGTTTATCTAACAATTAGGATTTATTTCACTGTCTAGAGTGAGGTTATATATAGAATAATCAACGCTTTGGGTTTAATACAAGCGAAGCCAGAGTGCATCCAGCGATAGCATTAAACACAGAGCGTTGATTATTCGTTAGATAACCTCACGATAAGACCAATCAAATTTGAGGATTCTATTCAAGCATGAATGAATGTCTAGTAAAATGACCTCCCGATTTTGCAGCACGAAATGTTGGCTAAAGGTAAGTTTAATTGTTGATCCAACAATGTCTAGTAATTTGACCTCAAATTTTCAGCATTTTCAACATATTAAAATATACAGAAATGACATAGTCGTTATTGTTTGTTTTATAGGCTCGTTTTATTTCAACACTGTGCTAGAAATGGCTGATAGAACTATAAACATAAAAAAAAGAAGAACAAATGATGTAAAAGGAATATAATAAGAAACTTAAGACAATAACAATGTCATAATTTGTCTAAAGACTAAATGGCAGGAATGTGTTGGATATTACACGTCGGCAAGGTGATGTACATTTTTTAGTTGAAATATAGGTGACTTTTGGAGCACACATGATAAATAAGTACTATTTTGGGGGAAAGAATCGGTTGAGAAGACTTGCTGTTAACCTACAACTGAACCATATATGATTTTAACTTGAATAGTAGGGTGGTGTTTTGTTCAAATTTCTATTAAATATGGTGATTGGTGAGGATGTAAATTTTCTTGTAAGGAAGGACACTAATGCTCATGTGTGATGATGAAATTATCCATGTCAATTGAACTTACTCTTTGTTATCTATGCGAATGATGGTGTAGGTTGCTTCAGCTGAAACTTGTTTTACTGTTATCTGTGAAGAAATTGGAAAATAGTTGTCATGAGCATTTTTGTTCATGTGTTTATGGTTTACTGGTTTTGATTGTTGATTTAGCTTTGTAATTTGTTGTATTATATTATAGACAGGAGCTGAAAGGCACGATTGAATTTTGATACTGAAATTTGTAGGGTCATTTGACTTGGTTTGGAATGCAGTGTTCAGGGTTGTGCACAATAGAGAGGGCAGAATATTAGTACTATAAGGGCATGCAGTAAAACTTTCCCAAGCTTTTAAATCAAGATAAGGTATGCTTATAACACTTATTCTTATGGCTCATTTGGATTTTTAAGTAACACTTACAGATTCTCAGGAGTACAGATTACAATGATTAAATAAGACTCTTTCATTAAAGTTATATACTACAATGGGTGTAAACAAGTTAATGTGAGAAAATGTAGGTTCTCACCACACTGAAATCACTACAATACTTTAAAAAAACTTCTTTTGGAAAAAAATCATTTAAAAAATAGTATTTTCAACAGACTTCAGCATCACTCTGCAATGATGTGGAAATAGTTTATTAGTATGTACATCACATGGGAGTCTATATATTTTGAAGGAAAAAGTTAAAAATTAACCTGGCAGGTGGTAGACTCGAAAAATGTGTCGGGCGGCCATTTAAAAATTAAAGTAGGGCCTCCTAATTTTTGTTCTCACTTGGTCTAAACAGAGATAATACAAACTGAAATAACCATCTTTCAAATATTGGCATTTTTTCTTCTATCCCAGAAACTTTTTCATAGATATGTTGAAAATTATTCTAAGTCTGAGGGGAGCAGACAGAGTAGCTATGATGGCCCCAGTTACACGTAATTAATTCTGCCTATCCTTTTATACAGAAAATAATGACAAATATTTTAAGTCTGAGGGTCGCAGGCAGAGTGCCTAAGATGGCTTTAATTCCATCCTATTGATTGCGGCCTATTTTTTATACAAACAAATGTTAAAGAAAAATTTAAGTCGGAGGGGAGTAAGGATAGTGGCTTCAATGGCTTGGTTTTATTTCTGCCTACCTTTTTACATTCTATTAAAGACCGAGGGAAGTAGAAAGTGTGGCTACCATGGCTCTGATTGCATCGGTCTCATTTCTGCCTATCTTTTAATAAAGAAAAATGTGAGAGGAGTAGAAAAAGTGGCTAGATGGCTCCAATTGCAGCATTCTCATTTCTGCCTATCTTTTGATACAGAGAAATGTTTAAAAATTGTTTAAATATGAATGTATAGGAAGAGTGGCTAGGGTGGGTCCAGTTGCATCTTTCTCATTTGTGTGTACCATTTTTTACAGGGAACAGTAGAAAATAATTCCGAGTCAGAGGGAAGTAGGGGTAGTGGCTACGACTTCATTGTTATCAAGAACGTAGCCATTTAAGAACGTAGCCACCTAGCAGCCACCTAGGCCTACAGGGTGCAGGTAAATTGTGGCGGGGTATTAATGTAACTAGGCCTGGCTGGAGCCTTTATTACATATATTTGAACTGGTAGGTATTTATTTTTCTCATGCTGAAATATTACGTAAATGAAGGTGTTCAGACTATGCATTGTTCCTAACTTCGCATTACTCTTACTGTAATATATTACTTACGAGTACAACTAGCCTAGTACTAGACACACTTCGTAGCACACATTAGAATTTTCAGTCAATATTAGTTTAACAGTGTCGGATGATATACCCTTGTACGATGTACGAATATTTGAAGCCTAATATCTGAAACAAAACTACCCAGAGTAATTACATTGAATTTGAATACGATTATAAAACTTATTTTTTCTCTGTACAACTAGGCTAGTAATCTAGATATGTGTTACGATAAGATAAAACGCAACATTTCAAATATTTTCTAAGCTATTCGTATTTATTGAGGTGAGCCACAAATGTTGGCGATACGGTTAAGATCATACTATAATGAAAATTATCCGATAGTTCTCTACCTTTATTTTTAATTCTTCAGGTCATACAACGACGTTTTGATGGATCCATCGGTTTTAATCGAACCTGGGACGAATACATAAACGGAATTGGTTTCTTAGGCAGTGAATTTCTGATAGGTAATGAAAAGTTAGCTCACTTGATAAACCACAAGAATTACGAGCTGCGCATCGAGCTAGAGAATTATACAGGCCAGTCATATTCCTTGACATACGACAACTTTCGCATAGCCGATGAATAGGGGAATTATTATATAACAAGTCTTGGTGTTGTCGATGGAATAACAGGTTAGACTTTTTATACAAATATTTTCTCTAAATCTGTGTTCTCAAAACGGAAACTGAAGAATGCTTAAAGAAAAGTTTCAATAGAGGAAATGATTTTCATACACAACTATATTGATTGATTCCGATAGTCGAATACTTGAAAATGTCATATTATTTGTGTATGTGACATAAATGAGTATAAGCTGAATGAGCCTTAAGAATTAAAAATCCGGCTTACATTTAATCTTATGTTAACAATCAGCAAAGGTTCCGAGCGGCCAGAGCAATACGATGGTAACACGATCGCTAATAACGTAATGTTGTGACAGTGGGCTAACACTTCAAGCTAGTATTAACTTGTTGTGGTTTCAATTTCCCAGATTTAAACTTCACCTGGTGCTCATCCAACAAGGATAATTATGACAATACATGTGAAAGAACTTGTGAGAATCCAAATGATTGTGTCATACCGGATCCAGCGGAACCAGAGAGATGTCTTTGTCCAGAAAACCACATGGTTATTGGAGACAGCTGCATACCTCAAGAGCAATGTGGCTGTTACGTTCAAGGGGAAGGCGTCGTATTAGCAGTAAGTTTATTCGATGCCGTTCACAAGTCTTACTCTATATAATCTAAAAAGTACACTATAACTTAAACTCTTGGATTTCAATTGGTTGACCTTTCTTTTTATTACATCTGTTATTAATGATCATGATTATTGTTGATATTGATTTTCACTTCTTTTTCCGTTTTACATGTTCTTGCAAACGTCTTCTTATTGATACCTAGCAAAATGAGGCATCCAAAGCAACTACACCCTGAATAATGAACTTTACCTAACATAATTAAAACAGTCACGATCATTTAATAGTAGTAGTAATAGTAGTTTTACCCAAACAGCGTTATCAAGCGTTGCACCAAATAAACTTTGATTTTCCTTTCACTGGAATATGTCGTTTAACATTTATCATTCCCTGGCGAGTGAAACTTACATTAATTATGACTGTTAAACTTGTCGATTATCGCAATACATTTACAGATAATAACCGTGTGGCGTGTGCATTGCGGTTAGGCAGAGGCCATGGACCCCGCTTCTGTCGCCGTTGCAGGCAACCTGTTAGTGAAGGGATGTATTACATTTAGAAGGTAATCATAATACTACTCATACTGGTGTGCATTCTCTTTTAAATATTAAATAAAAAGTCATGATTACTTTTTACCAAAGTCTTTCGATTAGAAATAATTGTAACTTTAGTGTTCAGTTGCAATAAACCTGTGAATGCAACATGTTTCAGTTATTATTTTCGTTTAGCAAATCACTCAATCGAGGACGTTGGAGTCCGATCCAAATACCTCATAAAACAGTCGGGCAAATGTTGCATTGGCCATTATTAATTTATTAGATTTTATTTTCTGCTGAATATCTGAAATTAGGAAGGCGAGTTTTACATCAATTCAAGATGTGCACTAAGATCAACTTGTAGTAACACCCATATTATAGACGCGAGATTCCAGTGTAGTGATCACGCAACCTGTGATGAAAGGAACGGTGTACGTAAATGTTACTGCAATCAAAACTACCAAGGAGACGGAATAACGTGCACCCACAACTGCTTCGTTGCTGCCAAAAGAATGGTAGTGAGGGTCAGTACGATTCTTTAAGGGTATCTTAAACTCTTTGCCTGTAATTCATTTAGACTATTCGAAAATACATAGATATGGCAACGCAATTATGATACACCCAGAACGATGAATGTTACCTAATATATTTAAAACGCTCATGACCGTATCTTAGTTTTAATCCAGTGTTACATCAAAAGTCGTTAAAACTGTAACAAATTAACATATATTTTACTACCTTTGGAATATATCGTCTAACATTTATCTTTCCAGGAAGGTGAATCATACATTAATTCTGACTGTTCCTTACGAATAACCTGCAACAGTAGCTTATCAACAAGTGAGAGGTACAGTTGTAGTGCAGACGCTCCTGCGAGGAGCGGAATGATGTCCGTAGATGTTACTGTAACGAATGGTTTGAAGGTGATGGTGTTACATGTACCCGCAGTGGACCAAGAGATTGTTCTGATCTTTACACAGCGGGTAGAAGAAATAACGAGAAATATACCATTTATCCCCCTAGAAGCTCCGGGTTTGAAGTTTTTTGTGAATTGTCTAGTGGGGGATGGACAGTGAGTTTAGCCATTGACAAGCAAATGCTTTAACATTTACTTTCTTATATGAAAGGACTTCGTTAACTAACATTAGAAGTGAATCATAGCATTATCTAATTAAATTGATCCATCTTTCTATCAGTTTAAAACAAATCTGATTATTGACCTTCACCAATTAATTTATCTTACTTATTGTAGTACAATGAGACATTTCATATATTACTCACTTGCAATATATAAACTGTTTGATTCCCTTTGTAGATTTTGCAACGACGTACAAGTAGTTCCGTCAGCTTTTATCGAAACTGGAATGAGTACAACAATGGGTTTGGAATTCCAACAGGAGATCACTGGATTGGCAACGATAAAATATACAAATTGAGAAACCAAAAATCCTACCAACTCCTAATAGAAAAGACAAACACGGAAGGATCGACATACCACAGCAGTTATTCATATTTCAGTATCAGTAACGAGAGAGACAAATACCGACTGGCATTGGGTGGCTACAGTGGAAATGCTGGTATGTATTGTGCTAAATGTCAATCATACGCAGACTTGTAGTTATTACGTAATATCATTCTAGCATAACTACCTGTAGTCGTAATCACAATATAGGATTTTTACTCGTACACATACACAGGTCATGTTACAAATATAGTGCAGTTACTAATGTATGTACTAGACCACGTGCCTACAGTCACGTACCTTTTGTTGATATATCATATCAACCTTGCACTTTCATTCAGACTTTGTCAATCTTAGAAAAGAAAGGCAAATTGAATAGCCTGGGAAACTACAAATTTCATTAAAAATAAAAATAACATAGCCGAAAGGGGGAATTTTTGGAAGACCGCTGGAACGTTTATAAGATTCCGACAAATTAAAATATGAAAGAAGTGATTTCGTTAATAATGTGTTGAATGTTGTTTAAGTATTTATAGGAATGCGTTGATTAAACTATTATCAATTAAAAGCACGGGATGATGGCTCTGACATGTAAACCCTCCAGAAGTAAATAGAGGGGGCTCTTTAATTTAAACACGAAACGTACTCGTGTATCCAAACTGTTACATTGAATGTGTAGACATAATTGTTTTCAATGTCTTCGCATGTTTTTCTTTTCTCTATTAAGTATAATTGTTGAATAGAAATTTTAGTCATTATTATGATCTATAAAGGGTGTTAATTTCTTCCATACTTAAGTTTCATGGTAGGGAGAACATAACGTTATTTCATTAGGGTAGGATTGGATTAAATGGGATTTTAATATAACAGCGTAGTGTCATATAGCTTCTTCAGCATGCAATAACAGTCATTTCATTTAGAAACACATGCACGTACATTGTAGTGTAATTTTACAACAGTACCACAGAAAATATGAAATATTGTAAGTCCCATAAAATATACAGGATGTGTCCTAAAGGATTACGTTAGGCAGTTCTTTTGACCTGATCACTCGCGTTCAAGAAAAAAACATGAATGCTTAATATGTTCGTAACCGTTTGTGTTATCAGGATATTCACCTTCAAACTTTGCTAAATTGTTGAAAGTAATTTTAAGGCTACATCAATGATGACATTGACTCTTTTGAGCAGGCCTAAACATTAATGTTAATTCATTGTTGAAAAAGAAATCCAATAACACAAACATTATTTTAGTTAATTTTATATAAACATCACAAGGGTCTTATGACAACTCACTTTAATACTAACACGAAATGTATCTGGACAAAGTAATATATTGCTTTACTAAGTATTCATATTTACTGATTATTAGGTGAAGCATTAAATTTGATATAGCTCAGCCTGTACCAAATTACCACAATCTTTATCGCCGGTTCTTTTTTTAATAAGTTACGCCTAAATAACAAGTAGTATGTGTGTTCTATTGGCGGAGCTAACATTAGTAAATGCGGTGAACTTATGAAAGTAGTTTTAATTTATATAAAGGTAGGAATAATGAATAGTACGAGATAAGCCTTAAAACGGGAAAACTGAATAAGTCCATTGATACAACAGTGGCATCAGTGTATGTGCCACCGCTTACCAGCGTTACAGTGAGGGACAATACAGACCTTTAGGTTCAGTCGGCAACTTATTGACATGGAAATAAGATACGGTAATTATTCCAAGTAAAGTTTGTGGCAAATTGGTTTAAAGTGATCCAAATTAACGATAATTCAGAGGTTTGCAAAAGCTTATGCGTGAATTTTATGTTGTGTAATGTAAATATATTCTTAAAAGGCGCGTTACATGTATTAACATCTCAACGGGTCGCACAGCATATAAATTGCAAGCAATGAAATAAAATTATCAAATTCAGTAAACATTAGAAAAGTTAAACTTTCTGATACAAGAATAAGAATACTGTGTACAAAATCAACACATAAACAATTCTGATTAAAATACGCTTCAAAGAGATGAGTCTTCAATTTAGATTTAAAAAGATAAAAATCGTCCACAAAGGTAAGTTAATGTGGAAGCTTATTCCATAGGCGTGGTGCACAGGTCGAAATAGCACGCTCACCATAGAAACTATTACGTCACAAGCTCCTCCAGGTAGACCGGTGCTACACTATGAAGAATTTTATGTGTATTACATAAAATCTTAAAAGTAACGCACTGCTGGACATAAAGCCAATGAAGATCTTTGAAAACGGGTGGTATATGCTCAAATTTATTTGTTCTTGTAACGAGGCGGGCAGCATAATTTTGAATTAAAGTAATTAAAGCATAAATAAGTTTTTCAGTTGCGCTCTGATCTAGCATATTTCTGATACTGTCTATCTTCCACAAAGCACACAAAGCTGATGTACAACAGACATAAATGGCGGAAATGTATTTTATCATTGTGTAAAAAAGCAATGATCATATTTAGAGTTTATTTGATTGACAGTGTTAAGATAACTTTAGGCACACACATGATGTTGATACGTTTTAATTTGTTGCGAATCACTCTTATCTATATCCAGGTTGTATTTATGTGTCACTTTTGATGAGTACTGACCCTTTAAATTCTTCGCGGCCCATCAATTAAAATGGCTGGACATATTATTCCATCAAACAGTTTGTCAATTACAAGAAAACTTAATTAAAAAACATACGAATTTGATTGCCACAATAACCATGACGAGTTATATAGAATGTCATCCAAAGATGTTCTGTTGATGATATGATGTTAAAACGGAATGAGCTGTTACTATTGATGAAACAATGGATTAATAATAAATATTTATTTTTGAACAGTTAGAACCATCCCACTATCTTGGAGAGATTTAGAATATTTAAAAGAGTATCTTAAAATCACAAAAAGCAATTGCAATTTGTTTTACATCGATAATAAAATTCTGCCTTAAGTTACTCTTTAAACTTTTGCTCCTATGTGGATCTGTCTTGAGCTATAATCAATAATCGGTTATATCATTTTAAGCCAAGAAATTATCAACCGCATGATTGAACGATAGATATATTGTTAGGTTAAAAGTAAAGAAAAATAGAAAAGACAGAAAAAATAGGATATCAAAATTACGATACACACTTTTCAAAACGGTTCTTACTAAAAAAAAAAAACACATATAGCTATAAACATATATAAACTTCTTTCTATCTTGAAAAGCAACATATTTGTTTTTTGAAAAGGCATTAACCCCGAAACAAGCTTTATTCTCAGAAAAAAATGAGAATAGAAATCTACTAAATTCCAGGAAAAAACCGATTGGAACGTTTGAAGTAAACTCGTCGTACAAATACTTAGCTATGATCCTCTGTCGCCACTGATTGAATGCAGTTTGGTCATATACCGCAAATACTTTATGTGAGGAAGGTGTATGGACGTAATTAAATTATTTAAATAAGTATAAACTCTGATTTTACTGCACAGATAATCGTTAAGGTCTATCATAATACGCTTTAGTTTTAGTGTAGTAAGCATCAGATAGCATAATTTACCGATATTTCATTATTTATTTCCTGTTGATGTCATCAGATTAAACAGTGCTACGTGGCTACAATCGTCGACAAAAATAGATGGGACACCCCACTCCCCGTATCAATGTTGCAGTTTCTGAGCGCTTTTGGCTACAACATTGAACGGGGGGAAGGGGTGCGCTTAAACCAATATCGCTCGTTGCTGCTCATACTGTCCCATCATTTTTGTCGAGGATTGTAGATCATGTGAAATCATACTGTTTGTGATACCGTTCTGTGTATCAGTTGCGTGCCGCGTTGTGTAGCATATTGTAACCTATACATGCAATTACGGATAATTGTAGATATGACCTTTTTCATTACATCTGTAGTGTTTTTAAGCAGTTAACATAGTTCAATAAAATCAAATAAAACCAAGGTCTTCATCAAGTTTACAAGGAATGGATAGATCACGTTTCAGATCATAAAAGGGCCATTGTAACGCTTCTACGGTTCACTGCATGTGTGATATTGTAACAAACAATGCGAAAACAAACACAATTATTATTGTAACAAACTTAATGTTAATTGTCCTAAATTTCAATCAAACAAGGGTCAAAACCATTCACATGCAAACTGTGATCACATCGCGAAGAATAATTAATCTCCCTTTTGAAAGGCGTACAGCATTATACTGTTTCTGCGATTCGTTTGATACTCGAGAGATGCTACTGGTTGATATAACTATTGCTCGAATCCGAGCGACCTTCCATAGTCGACTTACTGATTTTTAAAACATATGGAACACTAAATACAATGCTATGCTATATACTGATTTAATTCAATAATGGTTCAAAGAACAGATACGTTGATATTTCCGATGTAAATAACCATTCTTGTCGTATTCCCTTACTTGATTTTCGAGTTCTAAAAATCTAACTACCATTTCGAAATAATAGACTTTTTAAGTAAAATTTAGCCCAAAATTGTCCATTTATAGTAATGGCACTTATATGAACAGATGCTCATATGAGACATACTATACTGCATACAACATATCTTGTGTATTTTGAATGTGACTAGCCATTAATGTACATGTATTTAATGGACATCCGTACGTATGAAGGTCCTTCCTTGAGTAACGATTTCTCCTTCCTTAGTTCTTTGACTGTCACAGAAGGTCAACAAGTCTATCATTTAGTTTGTGTGAATTTCTCCTTTTAATTTGGTAACGATGGCAGAACTCCGAAGAAAACAATTTTTTCGTCTTAGCTGTATTGCTGCTTTTGAACTCAAATGGATTTCGGGTAAGTCTCTGAAACATTAATTAAAACAAATTCATTTATTCAACTTAAAATTCAATCAATTATTATTAACTTGTATAATTTTGCATTGGTTAAAAATTTTGAAGTTAGCATTTCTTTCACTTCGATTTAAAAAAAAAAAAACACTTGTTCGTGTTTTCTACATATTAAAGTAACCCAACTGTTCATCTGAGCTGACTTTTTACCACGTGTGTTCTTAGAAAATATTAGGATTATGCTTATGATTATAGTCAGCTATCGGCTCGTTCAACAGTAACATTTTGAAACATATTTTTTGCATTATTGGTCAATATTTTGTGCACAGATAATTCCTTTGATTACATGTATTTATTCACCATTACACTTTCTTTTGCAAATTCCCTCCCCGTTTATTAGTCCATTATGGTTCATTTGTTTGGTATCCAATTTTGTACTGCATCTTTAAATTTAAGAGAATAAAACAATGAATTTTTTAGTGAACAGCACATCAACTTGTTAAGTCCGTTACAGAGGTCTATTTATTATCACACAAGAAGCAGTTTTAAGTCGAGCTTTGAAACAACTGGCAGAATGCAAAATACATATGCATAGCAAATGTATATATGTATTAATATTTAAACACACACACACATATATATATATATATATATATATATATCCAAACTTCTGGAATTCACAAAATTCTGTATAAAATATTTCAAGTTGCGCGTCTATCTTCAACGCAAAGACTAACAGTTGTAACGGAAGCGAAAGCGTTTCGAAACCCTTTATATGCTTAGATAACCATATTTAATATGCGAGTGAAACTAACATCAAACCTTTTGTGATGTTATTTTTTTCTGATGAAATTTTGTTCTATTAGTTCATTAAACTACTCATATTTTCCGAATACAACATTTATCTCTCCGTCAAAATAACTGCCCAACCAGTATAATAAGGCAAATTAAGTTAAGCTTATTTAAAAAGAACAAATAAATATTCGGACATGTTTAATAAACGTTCCTAGTGAATAATTTATTGTCCAAATTACGATATTTCTTCCATTATACTGATATGATCAATCTGTTGGAATGATTTTCGAAAGAAGCATTGGGCCTAATACACAGACATTTAATTTTCTCAACGTAAATTTTTGATCAGTTTTGTGAATACATACAGCGGTAGCGTTACGCAGTATTACTCAAAGTTATTTACAAGACCAGCTAATAATTCTTCATCATTGTAACAGATTAAACGTAAAATATTTAACAAAACAAATTCAAACTATAAGAAAAAAAAACTTAATTTAACCATACAGCATGTAGTTTCAAATCTGCTTCCGCAAAGTGTCAGTATCTTACCTATTGCAATATAAACCTAATAACAACTTGCAAATGTGTCAGCTGGGAAGGTAACTGTAAAATCAAACGAAAAAACACAATTAACGTATTATTTTAATATGCTCTTCAATGTATGTTTATACATACGAATAACTATTTATCTGTTTCCCATACATTAACAAGAGAGAGCACAATGTACTTTAAATGATCAACAATTATTTGTGAAACATCATTAAATCATCTTACAGTTGATGCAGATAATATGACTACAAGTATCTTTAGTAAAGTAACATCTTTTGATAAAAGCTCAATACTTAAAATTGTCTTTACTAATTTATGTTCATTAATGTAACTAATAAATGTAGATTTGGCGTGAAACTTTATAATTTATGATCAAGTAATGTCAGTCTAAATAATATTTCATTTAAATATTTCAAACTTCAATGTTAGTAGTTCCCCTTACGACTTTTCGGGTTAATGATATACTATATATTCGCCAATGTATTGTTTCCCTATGGCGGTCAAATTATCGTAACACAATTGTGACATTAAGTATGTATTTGATTTGGACATTTGCGTTTCTTATCAATTTTAACGCGTCATGTCAATTTAATAATCATCAACGAAATTTACATATATGTAGCATATTCAAATTGTCAATATCGTTGTTAAAAGTTTGCTTCGAAACGTTGATTGAAAAATAAACTACGACAATGACCATCTTAATGTTATGTAAAATATCAGGAAATAAAAAACAAAGTATAATTAAAAAATCAATGTAAAACGTTGTTAGTTTATGAAAATGTACCGGTAGCATTAGAACAATCGTCTACGAAATCACGAAAATAAAAAAAATAAAAAATATTCATTCTCAGAAAAAAAAAAAAAACATTATGTTTAAAGTTGTTCCAAACCAAGTTCCAGACAAAATGAGAATAGTAAAACAGACTTGTTGATTAACATCTCTCAATTATCCCAGACAAGACAATACACAAATCCAGCTATCCTCTCGTAGTGCGTTTCCGTTATAAGATCCTGATAGTAAACTGTTAAATTGTTATAATTTATAGTTTTGAGCTTTCTTGCCACGTTGTCGACAAGACAGGCGGGGAAGACAGCATTGCCTTGCTTCTTCCTTGCAAAGTCTCTAACATAAAAATGCTTAAACTGTTACAATACAACATGAGATCATGGCTGCAAGAATGGCTAGTATTCAAAATCGTGTTGTTTTGGGTATAACTCTAGATGATGTTTGATGTTTATCAGATACCTATATTTTGCTTTAAATCAACAAGTTGACAAAACTTGACTTCTTGTTATATCAAGAGAAACAAAAGTGTATGAAACTTTATGGTATTATGCCTGATCCTTGATTTACGATGATTTAAGAGAATTATGCCACTGATGGACGCTATAATAACCCATACACGGTTTTTTATGAACAAATATGTGTATTCATTGGGACTATTTTAGTGTTCACAAGTCTATTCGGGGCGTTAAAGAATGTTTTTGTACGTAAAATGCATGGAACATAGGGTTGCCGAAAGTGTTTCCGTTTTTGCTGATGTGTACAAAGGGTATTAAAAAAGTCGTCTTGATTAGTACAAACATTCTGAGTGTGATATCTAACCAATTCGACAGATTTTCTTTGATAAAGCAATATGTTTTTGTAGAACATTAGTCGTTTGAATTAACAAACAAAGTCATAAGCAAATATAATATGGATACAGCTTTCAGGCAAACGTATGCTGACAATTAGCGCCTTATTTACAAAAAGTGTGTCGTTGTTATAATTTAATCAAAATAAACTAACTATAATACGTTTACTTATAGTTCAAGACTACTTCAATTACCTCGTGCATTTTTTCTTTAAGCTCCCAAACAAAAAATGCTTATTGATAACTTAAGAAGAACTAAATATGTACATAGCAATAAATGTTGTTTTCTTCTAGACTGTCAATACGCATGTCCAGTAAATTCATGAATTTCATCGTTTCTGCCAAATGTCGACCTTTACGTGTTGGTAATATGTCATGAAAGCGTATTAGGAAACATATACTCATCGCAAAAACTAAAAAAAAAAAATACCGTTTGTAAGGGGAGGTGTTCTTAGAATGCAAAAGGTAAAAATTCTGAAAATATCCTTTTGTAAAATTGCACCCGTCTTCACCAAATATCAACAAATCTTAAAATTACCGATTATAGTCAATAATACGCAACTAGTAAGCGTGTCATTTACTGCCAAAGATATCATACATGAATATGTATAGTCAAATATATATACTTATGGGTATGGGAACCTATTGTTGTTTTATGGACGGAAATGAGAATAAGAAGCATGAGAAGACCTAAAAACAGACACAAAGTCAATTTTTTAATCGATAAACGTTATTCATTAACCGTTGTTTCGAAAACTTTAATATCTTCTGAATTGATTTTATTTCGTATAAGCTTAGATAAAAAGTAGACGGGTAAGCGAAGTAGATAAAAACTAATACTAAACTGTTTCCTTTTTTATCGTAACTAAACTTATAAGCAGTAAAATCAATTTGGCAAGATATTAACATTACTTGAAGTTCTATTACTGCTTAGATATGGAAAGGTGAACTTTACTTTTCGTTCCTAGCAACTTTTTCTACCATGATTGACATTTTTTTTTACAATGAAAAGAGTTCATTTATTTGAACCAAAAGCGAAATTGTTTTAATGAGCTATAAAATATATCAATTATGTTCGTTAAATGTAAACATATATAGAATAATAGAATCTTTTAAAAGTGAAGGCGTAAATTATTTCCGTCTTTCCTGTATTGTAGGCTATATGCGTTGATCTTTAACAACGTTCTTAACTTGGCACTTTGTCTAAAGAATGTACTTCAATTCATTTTACATTCGCTTATGTTATTTTCTAACCTCAGATATCGTCAAGCACAAGAGTCAACGATTCAAGTAAGTTGTCGTTTTGTTAGTCTTAATGCTCTCGTAAGGATTGACATTTACGACTGTAAAATAAATCATTCCACAGAAATCTGTTAACTAGATAATAGCTCAGATCAGTTTTATTTAGAACGGAACTATCCAGATGTACTTCACATGTGGTACTTTTCTATTATATCAAGTTGTAAAGATATGTGATGATTTACAATTCTCAATCATTTCCTTGTAATGTGTATTGCAGTAGCTTTAGCGCGCATTGTCGATACTCAGCGATGATGAAACTGAACGTAATACAAGCCATTAGCTACATTAGTTCACTTTTACTTCAAGCAATAAAGAAAGTTCAGGTTAGATTTGTTCATACTTGTGAGTAATTTATAGTAATATGAAACGGTTCTGTGATATAAAATTGACTCATGTGGAATTATTCATTACTGGCTTCCTTTTTGGGAAACATTATTGTAGGATTTTGTACGTTAATCAATAAAACCTGTACTTAACAGTAACTGATGGATATAGTGAACTCACAGGAAAATGTAAACAAGCGAAGATAACTGCACTAATGCTCATTAAAGGTCACCAGGGAAAAATGGCTAAAATCTACAAAAAGGAAAAATATTCACCCTTGAGCCATTGAATTTTGTAGGCTCGTAGAATAACGTGACTTGTTCAAATCGATGAAAGTTAGATTGCATAACGTAAAAATGACAAATTGAAATAAAGACCAGCAATACAATTTTATTTAAGAAAAATATTATTCATCATGCTTTGTTTCTGTAACCATGTTACCACTGATTCACCATTCAAAGTAGGTTTTTGCGTTAATTGTTTTATTCCAAACACAATACCTGTTCCAATTAGCATCAATGAGGTTTAACACAATGTGCACATATCTTATGCTAGTTACCGCGTCATGTGTACTGTGTAATGAAAACAAAGCAATTGCATCATAATCATATAAATTTTTCAGTTGATATTTTCCTTTGCATTTTTATTTTAAAATATATAATTTACAGTTTTGTTGTTTGTTCTGACCTCCTTTCTTTAAATCATTATGTTACTAGACTTGCAGTATTTCCTATTCCAAACTCCGAATTATCCAAGGAATTGTCATGAAATGCTCAATCAATGTTCTTCTACCAACGCCAAATCCGGTGTATACCTGATTAAACCTGACCAGTATCCTGATCCATTTCAGGCATATTGTGATCACAATACTACATTTGGAGGCTGGACAGTAAATAATATATTTAAAGATGTGTACACGTACAATCACAGACTATTTTAAAAGTCACACTTTGTATGACACATTGGACTTTACAGTCCATTTTGCTTTACAGTGTATAGAATAATATATCTTGTACGATGTAATAATGTTTTAGCCGATTTGTATCGGAAACAAGGTAAATTGTTTATGAAATCAAATCAATTACAATCAAGTGCATTGCGATTGGAAAAAAAAATAGCATACCTCGGCTAGTGAGCTACCTATGTATAAATATTCGATATAACACCGCATTCGTGTATGCGTTATATTGTGCTTTATTTCATAAAAAAAAGGCTGACAAGTTGGTTTTGAAGTTGCGATCATATGAGAATGAGACATCCGTTAATTGTGTAGCTATGTTTTAAATTTATCAGGTCATACAGCGACGCGTAGATGGATCCATTGGGTTTAATCGAACCTGTGACGAATACAAAAATGGCATTGGTTTCTTAGACAGTGAATTTCTGATTGGTAATGAAAAGTTGGCTCATTTGATAAACCAAAAGAAGTACCAGCTGCGCATCGAGTTGGAGATTTATGCAGGCCAGTTATACTACTTGACATACGACAACTTTCGCATTGCCGATGAATGGGGGAATTATTCTATAACAAGTCTTGATATTGTCGAAGGAACAACAGGTTAGATTGTTTTTCACTATTTCCTCCATATCTTTGTACTCAAAACGGAATTTAAAGAATGCTTAACGAAAATTTCCAATAGAGGAAACAAATATCACAAACAAATAAATATATTAATTCACATAGTCGAATACTTAACGCAGAAAGATAATATTACTTTTTAATGAGTGAAATAAAGGCAATGAGTTGAATGGGCCTTACATATATAAAATCCTACTTAAACTTGATCCTATGTTAACAATCAGCACCTTCCCACGCCAACCCCAACAACGGACAGAATATTGCAGAAATTTTTTTCAAATGTTGTTTCAAAGCTCCAAATATAGCACCCTTTGTTTCAAAAGTGGCCCTACCAAGGAAGACACTATCACTTAATATCCTGTAGCCCCTCCCCACCCCACCCCCCCCCATAACAAAAATCTAGTTGCTCTCTGATGCCATACCTCTTGAGAAACACAAACAAAGTTAAAAATCCCAATACAAAAATTTCATAAAAAAAGGTAGACCTAATTGTCGTCACTTGGTCCTATATGTAATCCATAGAGTAAGGACACATTCGGAGACCTGTACCCTGCTCCCACATTTTCCCTATAATGTAGTGTGGGCATTTGCCGCTGAATGTAAAACACATTGACACAGCTAAAACCTAAATGCATATCAATTCTATCTAGCTTACATCCACCTGCACTCTAACAAGGGAGTTGATCCATAACAACTCCCTACTCCAAGAACGTTAACCCGGCGTTAGTTCAGCAGTGGCGGCTCATCTTTCTCGATCTTAAAATTCAGAACACCGAACACAATATCGATTTAAAATGCTAGAACTTGTATTTTCAAAGCTAACGATATATGTAGACAGACAGACGAAAAGACTGCAGGCTAACAGACGGACAGATGCACGTGCCGACGTACAAACGAATGGATGGTGAACTAGATAAAGTATAGATCAGTGACGTAGGAAGGTACTTTTGAGTGAGGGGCTGAAGACTGATGGTCGGCCTGGGGGAGGGGTCTTTTGGAAATTTTTGGCATTTCCAGGTGGCCTCAGATGGAATTTGGTGCAATGTAGCACACTTCAACACTCACTCCATTTTGTAAATAATTTTGCATTTTTACCTCGCCTTAGATGCAATTTGGTGCTCCAAATGAGATTTTTTTCTCATTTGGAAATGAAAAAGGGTTTTTTTGATTTGCGAAGCGGGGGGCGGAATGATACTTCCGCCCCTCCATACTTTTCACGGGGGGGGGGGGGGGGCTGGGGCCCCCAGCCCCTGGTTCCTACGCCCTTGGTAGAGATTGATGGACAGATAGAGCAGCAGACCAACAGACAGACAGACAAATGGGTATAGTAGGCATCGTGGGTCATTGCCGCAGGGAGTGCATGTCTCAAAAGCATTTTTGGGAAATCAAATTTTGGGAACAATTTTTTTTCTCTTCCTTTTACTACAGCTGGTGGCTCCGTTGCTTCATCGAGTTCATCCTCCAATATCAATGAGAACTCATGGACAGAGTTTAGTTTCCGGGCAGATAATAACTGGAACAGTTGTCATGGATCAAAGTACGTTCGCAAACGAGCATTAGCTGATGGAAAGATTGGTCAATTTGTGGGCGTCGTCTTGTGTAGCAGTACACGATACAAGCTGTTCCTGTCAGACGACCTTGAAAGTACATTTCAGTGAGTAGATTTTGAATTCTTTCACCATCTTGATTTTAAGACTTCCACTGAAAGTCACGCACTCTAATTTTGTTTATACATCATTGATCACCCAGTTGAGACATTTGTTCTCTCTTTATACTATACTATACTGTACTGTACTGTACTGTCCTGTCCTGTGCTGCGCTGTACTGTCCTGTAGTACTGTCCTATACTATACTAAACTATACTATACTATACTACACTATACTATACTATACTAGACTATACTACACTATACTACACTATACTACACTATACTACACTACACTACACTATACTATACTATACTATACTATACTATACTATACTATACTATACTATACTATACTATACTATACTATACTATACTATACTATACTATACTATACTATACTATACTATACTATACTATACTATACTATACTATACTATACTATACTATACTATACTATACTACACTATACTATACTATACTACACTACTTTACGCTACGCTACGCTACGCTACACTACACTACACTACACTGTACTGTACTGTACTGTACTGTGCTGTACAGTGCTGTACTGTCCTGTACTGTACAGTACTGTACAGTACTTTACTATACTATAGTATATTGTACGGTACTATTATATACTATACTGTATCGTCCCATTTGGCTGCATTGATTAAGAAATGCGGGCAGTGAAGGCTTCCTAAAATTCAACGTTTACTCTAATATGATTTCTCTTGTACGTCTCTTTCAGACATTTCCACAGTTTCAACAAGGCCGAAGTGCCGTTATTTTCCTTCTGTCAAGTTTGGTGGAAACGGCTGTTAGATTCTAAACTCGCATTACTATAACCGTTTGGATTAATAAGATTAAATATTTTAATATTGCAAATACACTCTGAGGAGTGTGTTAATAATAGACATACTGAGGTTTGCTGCTTGAAATGCTATACCTATAGCATATTCCCCTGCATAGGAAACCGTATGGGAATATATGTATATCCACTGGCAAGACTGTGACGTATCTGTACGCAAAGTAACATAGAATGATAGACCTATCAAGTTTTATTTTTGAGCAAAAAGAAAAATAAAAGACCAAAGATAGAGCGTGAACACGAACAATAATTTGACAAGCCACTATACGGGCCCGTTAAACACATGTTGTCTTTGCAGTGAATATTATCAATTGTAATAGCGTAAATATATTGAAATACATGGCAGGTAGATGATAAACAATATTCACACGCCTACATGGGTATACGAAAGTAATAAAACCAAATATTGTAAACGCAGACAGATAAATAGCTTGAACAGAAACTTACGTGATACTGCAAACTGTTAGCTATGCCGAAAGCTTCGGATAAAAACCTCGATTTTAGTGGAAACATCGTTGATCGTTTGTGCACAGTCACTCTGAGTGAACACATTTTGCCCAATTGATTATTCAATAACAAAGAAAGGAGCTCATTTGCATAAATATGCGAGTGTAGAGTTCTTTAACCTCCTGTGCGGATTGCTTGACAAAAATTTCACCAGTTACGATACGGCTATACGTATTACGAAATTACAGGTTTAACCAATTAACGCCCTTCGGATTTGTTAACTTAATCAGAAACTTCAAGTACGTATTTCTAACGACTATATATATACGTATACGTTGTACTCGCATTAAGTATTTTATCAACTGAAATTCGTACGCAAAGTTATTATGCATCGTATGTATGTCGACTAGACTTAAGTTACAATTGGAGATGGCTACAATTGTAATTTGCACGGGGTGAATATTTCAATGGTTTCGTGGAGACATATATTTTCATTTATCTTCATTTACAGTGACATCGCCGACACAAACGACCATGGAGCAGACTATTGTGAACTTGTGGGTGCACCGAGAGACGGAGATTTTAGTTTAGACAGTAACTTTTGGCATTCACCATCTGCGACAAGTGATTCCTTTTATTCTTCCTCATGCTCTATCTACCACCATTCATAGAAGTAGACAAGGCGCGAATTCACTATTTACGTTTCATAAAGGGCGTGACTTTGTAACTAGTAGAGGGCGCTGTTGTCGCAAACTTTTATTACAGGCGCAATTATTAAAATTATCATTCATGTCCAAAATTTAAGCAGGCTAAAGTCCAAAGCTATTTGACTTATACGTGGTAACAAAGCTTCCATGTGACTACAAGATTGACAATTAAGGCTCGAATTGGACAATTGAATAGTGTTTGGGTTTTGTGTGTGTGGTAAGACTGCTCCTTTTGGCGTGGTATTTCGTTGTTTAGTGTGTGGATTGGGTGGGTCGGGTTGGGGGAAGGTGGGTGAGAGTGTGGGGATAAAACTGGCGAAATACTTCTACCGAAGGTGATCTATCTGGTGCAATGAATTAATACGCACAAGCTGCATATGGATTGTAACATGTAAAATCGAGTAGGGAGGGGGGGGGGGGCGAGGGATGATGAATGATGGGGTGTTGTATAGATGGTGGGCAAACATTAAGATGGTCGACACCTTTGTCAGCACCGCATTATGGTGTTCAGTTAAATCGTTGAACTCTTATTATTGAATATTCATAACACGTATTTACATAGTAATATACACAGGTGTAACTGTTATTTAACACACAGGCTACTATCGCAGCAGCTGGGGAGATGATATGCAGTTGGGTATCATCGGAGGTGGTATGGGGTCTTCTTGGACCGGAAGGTACTACCCCCAAGTGGTACGAATGCGGAGTAGCTATTCCTTAAAGTAAATCAGGAATATCTTCAAATTTGCCATAAAAGACCGTTAATGAAGAAGTATATATTCTTTAAGCTTGATTGTATTTTGTGTATCATTTTCCGTGTGAGGGGAATATTTTTAAAGTTGCCCTTTTTTTAATGAAGCTTTCCCGTAACTCCAAGCATACCAGAATGCAACATTAAAAGACCAAAAAGCAGGCAGGTTTTAAAAGTTATTTGAACCTAGAGATACAGATATTAGCACTGCATTACACTCAGAGAAAGCGAAGAGAGTTTGGAAGGGATGGGGAGAGGTGTGGGAGAGGTAGTTGAGGTGTGGTGAGGGGTAGAGAGAGGCAAAAATATGCACACTGAGACGCAGCGAAGCGGCCAATGGTAGAGAGTGGAGAGATGGGGATAGGTGGAGAGATGGGGATAGGTGGAGAGATTCGCATAGAGGCGAAGAGGTTGAGATGGACACACACATATAGAGGCACAAAAGTGGAAAGATGCGGATAAAAGCCAAGAAACACGAAGAGAGGTGGATGAGGTGAGGATAGATGGGGCGAGAGAGACTGCACGAGACCCTTGTGGAAGAGAGATGTACCACAAGTCTATCAGTGTTAGAGAGAGGTGGAGAAAGAGATAAATTGTTGTTTGTAACTATTGGAGGGGAGGGGATGGGAGAGGAGAGGGTAGAGGGGATCGAGGTTGAGCGGAAAGAAGGTTCCTAAGGCCTATTAGAAAACCCCCTTCATTACAGCAGCACATATATCTTATCAACCTGTTTTCGTATTTTCAGCTATATAGCCGGGTGTATTAGATTAACGTACTTAAGCCTGAAGAAACTCTACGTATCTTGTTTTTGTTCTTCTTAATCTTTAATCTTAAACCTGTGAATCTGTTAAATCTGTGTTGTTTAAATGGCGTTCTTTTCTACAGATTGTGGGTTAAAACTTTATAACAATCTTGCGTCATTACTAAAAACAGCGTTTGTTCTTTCTTCATTTGCTTTCCTCTCCTCTGAACAATTTCTGCATATGCAAATAAAATAAACAAAAATGAAGAACAACTGCTTGCTTGTTGTACATTTAGTTTTACCTTTCGTCCTATAAGGTACATTGGTTTCATGAATATAAAGAATGTTTGTGTGAGTTTCACGACTGTGTGAGAGACAAAGATGGCCAAGGAAAAAGCAACTGGTCACATTATGTTTTATCTTTTCTTCTACAAACTGTGACTCATATTCATTCGGAAAATAAAAGATTTGTAGCAGTTTAGGAAAAATTCCATGTTGTATTTTACTGTTAACTGCAGGTTTGATAGGATCTAAGAAAATCTTTGCCAAAAGACAAATATAATACAGATTCACGTTATTGGTATGAGTTAATTTTGAAAGATCCTGATAATCAATTAATCAAGCAATCAAGCAATTTCTTTGTAACGGATGAAACTAACACGAATGTGGGAAAAACCCGCAAGGGCTTATGCATGGAATATAACTTTTTCGTGATTTAATCATGACGGTGTTCTTGCCTATAGCAGTAGGGGAACATGCCCCCCCCCCCTCCCCCGTCTCCCCTCATTGTCCCTGAAAGCAGACGTCGGCATCATATCAATACCTTATGTAGGTCGAAATCAGACTGTATGATATAGAATATCTTACAAAAGGCACATTTGTTACACACCATCTTAGCTGAAAGGCCGATTGTGAGTTAATTGATGTTACATTTCGTCCATTGCTATCAAAACAATGATAAACTGAGAAGGAAACTGTGAACTTTCATCTGATAGACTGATATACCTCGTGCAGATGTAGAATCAAAAGTAAATGTTTAATTAATTATATTATAAACATACATATACATACATATATACATATAAAAATAAATAAATAAATATAGTAACATATTTAAATATATATATATATATATATATATATATATATATATATATATATATATATATATATATATATATATATATATATATACATGTATAGAACAAGGGCTGTACAAATGGTCTTTTTCACATTTTGATTAAAATAATTAGCTTGCCTGTAGAGGAATTTGAGTCGAGAATTTGTTTTACTAATAATGCCAAGAACAATTTGTTCGCCATCAAGGTATTGGTTTAATTCCAGACCGAGGTAAACAACAGAATGTTTGGCCTTAATCAGTTGACCATCACAAATAATTGAGAAGTCAGTATACTGACCAAGTTTACGTTTCGTCCCAAACAAAATCAACTCGGCCTTCCCATGTGTAACGACAATTTGTTTTCAATGAGCCATTTATAGCCACTCTCCAGGTTAGATGAAAGATTTTTGTTTTAATATTGTTAGGATCTTTGTCAGAGTAAATTAAAGCACTGTCATCGGCATATTGATGGAGTTTGGCATATCATTTACATAGCAAAGAAATAAAATGGGGCCCAATATACTGCCTTGAGGCACCCCGCAAGTGATGGTCAGAGGATCAGATTCGACTCTATTTATGCTAACAACTTGCCGTCTACCAGAAAGATAAGATTGGAACCAGTCAATTGATGTACTGTGGACACCCATTGCGGACAGCTTGATTTTTTTTAACCCAACTATGATATCACAGATGTTTGCGCCCTCAAGTAGGGTGATAAGTCTAAGCCCTGTAATTATAGGCCCGTTAGTCTCACTAGTGTTGTTTGTAAGTCTACTGTTAAAAAGTCTATGGTCTGTCACTTTAGCAGTCAGTCTTTGTTCAGAGAGTCTCAACACGACTTTTGTCAAAAAAAGGTCTTGTCTCACTAATATCCTTGAGTTATGGAAGATGTAACAAGCTCAGTAAATAGGCAGAAGTCTGTAGATGTTGTGTTCCTGGACATCCAGAAGGCTTTGATAAAGTGCCCCACCAGCGTCTTCTACTTAGGTTGAAGAGTATAGGTGTCAATGGCAATTTACTGTCTTGGATCGAGAATTGGCTTGGTAATAGGAAACAGAGGGTGGTAATTAAAGGCTGTGCTTCTTCTTGGCAGGATGTTACTAGTAGGGTTCCACAAGGGTCTGTTTTGGGTCCCTTGTTGTTTGTTGCCTATATAAATGACATTGACGGAGATATTTTTTGCACAGCTAAGAAGTTTGCTGATGACACCAACATGTATTCTGAGGTCTCTTCCAAAAGCGATTCTGAGAAGTTTCAAACGGATTTGGATAAGGTTTTTTCCTGGTCTCAGGGATGGCAAATGCCTTTTAATATTGACAAATGCGAGGTAATGCACATAGGTAGTAGTAACCAAAAGTATATCTACAATCTTAATGGTGTGGAGTTACAGGAGGTCTTTGTTAAAAGAGACCTAGGTATCTACATTGAATCATCTCTGCAACCTTCTAAACATTGTCTTGAAGCTGCTAAAAGAGGTAATAGGGTTTTAGGTATGATCAACAGGAACTTCAGTTTTCTGAAAGAGGACATAGTAGATAGGCTTTATAAGCAATTGGTTAGGTCTCATCTGGAGTATGCTGTGCAAGCTTGGAACCCATATTTTGCTAAAGTTAAGGAAGTAATTGAAAAGGTCCAGAGGAGGGCTACTAGGATGATTAGTTCCTTAAAGAGTGTTCCTTATTATAGGCGGTTACAACTGTTGAATCTCACCACACTGGAGCTTAGGAGGTTACGTGGAGACTCGATTCAGGTTTTCAAGATTGTGTATGGTTTTGACAATTGATCCTTTACCGACTTTTTCATGTTTGCTAATAGTAGTTGTACCAGAGGTCATTGTCTTAAACTCCAAAAGTCACAAAGTAGGATTAATATTCGGCATAACTTTCTAATAGGGTTGTGAATGAGTGGAACGGTTTGCCTGAGAAAGTTGTACTTGCAAGTAGTGTCAATGGGTTTAAGAATGCTTTAGACAAGCACTTTAAGCATTGTAATCGGGTCTGAGTGTTTGTGTCATCAGTTTTTTCCTCTCCTATAGGGTCCTTGATGGGGACTTGGGCGTCCCTCCTCATCCTTTTTTTCTACTAATCTAAACTTAACTAAACTAAACTCTACAAAATAAAGTGAATATTAAAACAACAATATCTTAAATCTCATTAACGGGACAAGATGTGAGGCCGAGAGCTGGAACAATGTGCTTCGTTTCACAAACACTACATTATTTGATTTGATTTGATTTATTTGTTTTTCACGTGTAAATTTACAGTGTGAAGGAAGCCTTCCAAAAAGCATACAACAGCTTAACAAAGTAGAAGACTCCCTGTGTAAAGAAAAGAAGACAAGTATTTACATATCAATACAAAATAGAATAATTCGACAATGAATAAATAATATATGATGATAATATTTACAATAATAATTTGTTATCGTGCCAATGAATGGATGAATTATTAATAACTGGATATTACGTCTTTAGTTAGATACTTTTTGAATATTTTACTGGATACTTTGGTTTTCAAACTCTCTGTTATGCAATTCCATGTCTTTATTGCACGATTTCTAAGACGGAGCCTCCCAATTGATGTTTTATAAGGAAAGTAATGTGCATTATCAGCATTCCGTGTGTTGTGCCCTGGTAGAAATTCCAGTACAACCCAGTTAAAAAATCAACGAGGTTCTACTAGGGCCTACTATGTTTAACCGGTTTTTTAACTGTGTTTAAGTGGGTCTTACTGGGTTCCAACTGGGATATGCTGTACATGAGTTAGGTTCAACTGTGTTTACACGATGTTCAACTGGGTTTGTTCAGGCCCAACTGAGTTTGAACTATGTTTGAACTGATCCAGTTGGGTTTCAATTAGGTTTCACTGGGTTTTGCCCTAGCCCAACTGGGTTTGAACTATGGTGACTGGTGAACTTGCCCTGTTGGGTTGAACTAGGTTTCAACTGGTTTTGCCCGGCCCAACTGGGTTTGGACTATTGGCTTGTGAACTGACCCAGCTGGGGTTTAACTAGGTTTCACTGGTTTGCACAAGCCCAACTGGGTTTGAGATATGTTTACTGTTGAACTTGCCCTGTTTGGGTTGAACTATAGGTTTCACACTGGCCTAACTGGGTTTGGACTATGTTTACTGCTTTTATTTTAGGCGTAATTATCAAGAATATTATAGTGTAAGTTCGTAAGCAGTAACCGTATAGTAATATATTGAAAATGCTAAATTAGCCAACTTATGAGGGGTGTAAAATAAATCTTTGTCATATTTATCACAGTTATGATTAAACGATTACACTTTTGTACCGCAATGATTAAAAATATGAAATATTTACTATATAATAAATTTGAAAAAAAAAATTGTTATAATTTGTTCGTCGATTTGAACAATTGGTAGGCAAAATACCTTCCTAGTGCAAAATAGTATGATCCGACCAAATTTGAACTTTGACATTTGTACCTTGTGTTAGCGCAAAATTTATAAATTTCGAATCCGCAAACCACATACGCCAACAGAATCTTCGCCGGATAATCGCATTTGTAACCGATTTTGCCAACAATTTTAAATTATTACCGCGGCTAAGTTCCCTCCTTTGTGATCTTGCAGTATCTTTATATTATTGACACATACTTGTAACATTATAATTGATTGTAAACGTGCTCTTCATCATAAATATTTGAATTGAACAGAAACTTTATAGGCCTATATAGGCTAGTGACTTAGGACTATAGTATAGGCTAGGCCTAGCAAACCGGTTCCCTACTAGGTATACCACATGGTACAATTACTAACTTTAGACATAACCTAACGTTATAGTTGCCTAGCTTATAGGGGCCTAACCTAGTTATACTCAAGTTAACACCTATATTTAGCCGCATGATTTAAGGAAAGTTATTGTCAACTAGAAAACATACAATAGCAATTTTCAAAATGTACGCAATTGCCTTGATTCTTGTTTCAAACATGAAGTGTCCTATTGGCATAATAACATACTTTGCAAAAGTCATTAGCCTAGTGAAGTGTACAGCATACACTTATATGCTACAAATGTGAGGATGCCCTACACTGAACATTATGAACATATGATTAAACAATCAATCTAATTTCAAGTGAGGCTTCATTTGTACAGTGTAAGATGGTCAGCTCTTACATCAAGTTTTGTTTTTTAACATAGTTTTACTTGTTTATTACTGCGCTGTGCAGTGCTCACTGTACAGAGGCTATACATTTGTATGTTGTCTTGTGGCAGCAAAAAGGTTGATTAACAACTTTCTCTCTTCTGGGTTGCTAGGCAACTATCTTGCTCTGCCTGGAAATTAACCCTCACAGGAAATGGGGTCTGTGCCTATATATTTTAGGAACAAAGGAGTTTTGTTAGGGTACAGGGTATAGGGATTTGGCAATTGGCTATGCGTATCTGAACAAGGCAGTTTTAAAAGAAGAGAAAGATAGTTTAATGGCTGGATAGTTTGTTTTAAACCTTAATTTACATAGTTCAAGTTACTGTACATAGACCTTATTATTTTATGGAAGTTGTGATATTCAACTGCCAGCCTGAGACACTATTTATTATAAAGGATACTATTAACTATAAAGGATATTGTTTTACAATAAAGGATATATTCCAGGACACCATCACTTATAAAGGACATTATTTTACTACAAAGGATATTGACATTATTTTACTGAAAGGATACCCTGGAACACTATTTCATATAAATTAAAGGATACTTTTTTGCTGGGATCGGACATTCATAATACCATTTATTGGGTTAAACTATACCGATGTCGTAGAATATCTGATGTCGTGGAAGGTCTGAGGTCGTGAAATACATGATGTTACCAGCAGGCCAACTCACCAGAACAGACTTTTTAATTAAGTGTATTTCTTTATATTTTGGGTGCGCACCTCACGACTGTAAGTTAATTTAATTTAATTTTTTTACTTGGCCCAGATCAGCTGTACATTGTTTGTTATTCATAATTATAATTTCTTTGATCCAATCCAGTTGACTTCTTTATTTTTATATGTGTCTTGCTCTGTGTTAGGTCATCACACCAAACCCAGAGTTCTCTGATCAAGAACAAACATTTATTTTCAGTGGCTAACACCCTAACATACAGTAGAGATCTACTGTTAAAAAATGAAAACTTCTTATAGTGTGGTGTTATATAAGTGTAGAGAACATCAGTTGAGAATCCCAGTTCAAACTATTTAAAAATATAAGAAGTAAAAAAATAGTTCACCCAGTTTAACCCAGCAAAACATAGTTGACCCAGTTGAATCCCAGTAAAACATAGTTGACCCAGTAAAACATAGTAGACCCAGTAAAACATAGTTTGACCCAGTTGAATCCCAGTAAAACATAGTTGACCCAGTAAAACATAGTTGACCCAGTATAACATAGTTTGACCCGGTAAAGCAAAGTTGAACCAGTTGGACCCAGTAAAACATAGTTGAACCAGTTGGACCCAGTAAAACATAGTTGATCTAGTTGGACCCAGTAAAAATAGTTGAACCAGTTGGGCCCAGTAAACATAGTTGAGCCAGTTGGACAGGGTAAAACATAGTTGAACTTGGACCAGTTGAACCCAGTTAAACATAGTTGAACCAGTTGGACCAGTAAAACATAGTTGAACCAGTTGGGAATCCCAGTTCACCCAGTTCAACCTAATTCAAATTTGGGCCAATTTACGTATAGAAAATTCCAGTTGAACCTAGTTCAAAAGTTCAACTGGAATTTCCACCAGGGTGGTGATGTATTATATATTGTGGTGATGTGGTGTTGTCGTGATGTATTATATATTTGATTTGAATATGTGACTTCGCTCTCACTTTAATACTAACACGAAAAGTGTCTGGACGAAGTACGTAGTAGCTTCAGGTTATAACTCCCTGATTAAACTTCATTTGGTAGAACACGGTTTTTGACGTCTAGATTTAACGAAACAGCTACATATACTATACTGACCAAGATGCATTTATTGAAGCGGTTAATAGTACAATTATCCAGAACAATTGTGAATAACTCTAACTCAACTTAAAGTAAGGTGATGAACTCCTGCTGAAAACAGCTTAGCTTCGTCATGGAAACCAAAGTACTGAAATCTTAATCGCCATCTCTATTTTTATAAAGTATTGCCTAAACTGTACGTAACCTGTCTTTTAATTCTACCTGAAGTTACGAATAATGAAGAGTACGGGATTTGTCTGAAATGGGGGCATCTGAAAAAAATTCATTGATCACCACAACAGTAACAATTAGGATAGGTCGCTGTGACCACCTAAGACCGCCTATCCCTAACTACTAATATTTCATTGAGGGAGAGCAGAAACCCAGGGTCAGTTTGGATACTAATATCACATAGGGAAATTATTTAAATTACATGTTGTTACAGATGGACCGTAATCCGGAGGTTTTTTATATGCGAATCTGTTATAAGGGCACTAACCTTGAGTCAGGATAGCAGTCAGTCCCAATATATCCGTCGTTTTCTGGCCTCCATAATTTTCCAATACAAAAACTCCTGGTGCAGCACGCGTAGACAGTATTTAAAACAACAACATTATCCATGAACTTGTTATCCCGTGTAGAATATAAGGTAACGTACGTATTCGATATAGAAATATACACACTAATCATATGTATTTACTGAAGGCACGTGTGTACGTCCTATGACTATAGCTTGTTTGAGGCTAATACTAAATCCGTACTATAATACTACCATGGATGTCTACGCTAACGTGTCCCTGAAGTCACAATTAGAACACAGTTCTTGACATTTTGTAAGTGAGCATGTCAACAACTTCCCGTGAACCGGATGACTATAGAAGAGTTTGCAGTATCTAAGGATAATATTGACCTTACGCTTGTTAAGGCAAATTTATTGTACGTCGTCGAGTTTAGGCCTAAGCAAAGAGTTAAACAGTAGTGTCAATACGTTGACTTCGCGTCTGTTAAATTTCTCCTTCGTTCCGGTTTGGTTAATCGTTTGATATTAGATTTAACTTCTTGATGTTACATATAACTTTTATTTACTTCATAATCAGAAGGCAAAAGAGACGCAGTGTACAATTCTGGATGTTGTTTTTCTTGCGTTAATCGTTCCCACAAACACTACACTATAATGTCAACTACCGTAAAGTTTGCAAATTACAAGAACAACATACCTAAATGGCGGAAAGGTATGTTGTGATTTAGTAAAGGAGCCAGCGTAACTTGACGATAATTCGATTGACAGTGTTAACGTAACACAGTAATACAATTTTCTTCGAACGGATAACATTCAGGAGAAATAAAGGCACAAACTTAATTTTGATATGACCGTAAGAATCACTGCTATTTATCCATGTTGTACTTCTGGACCATTTTTACTTGAGGAATGACCATTTGAGGCTCATTAATTACAGCGGCTGGACTACTTATTCTAACAAACAAATAATTAATTTTGATATGACCGTAAGAATCACTGCTATTTATCCATGTTATACTTCTGGACCATTTTTACTTGAGGAATGACCATTGAGGCTCATTAATTGCAGCGGCGGGACTACTTATTCTAACACACAAACTATTAGGTCAGTTCCTCAGATACAACACGAAACTCAAGAGCAAACCATGAAACTTCAAATAACATTTTACTTCAAACTTCAAACATTTTACTTCAAACTTGAAACTTCAAATAACATAACGGCGGAGTGAACAGCCTAGTGGTTAACGCCGGCGTCTCCCAGTATGAGATCCCCGGTTCGATTCCCGCCGACAACACTGTGTGTCGTCTGGCAATCGTGTTGTTCAATAACAACTTCCCGACATGGACGTTAAATGGATGTGTGCCGAGAGATTGGCTTCGGTCAGCTTGCGAGTCTATAAGCCTCCATGGCTTCTTTCGCGAGTTCCTGCTTGCGGAAAGATCACATATACATACATACATACATTTTTACAATTCGTTTCATGTTGCTGTCCAGCACAAGTGGTATTGAAAGTTATCCAAGAATGCTCTCTCGTTTATATAAAGTTAAAGGAAAATGATTTGGTTCGGAAACATTCAGTCCCGTAATGAGCGGAACTAGTCATCATTTATGTAGCAATGGATCATTCGGAGATTTAGTACATATTAATATTGAATATAGTAAAAACCGGAATAGCTATTGAAATATCAATATCACTTTTTTTTTTCTTTTTGCGTGGACTATTACAATACGCAGCATAAGGAACGATTGTTAAACAAGAGCCCAACAGGCGCTATGGTTCCTTGCTAAGTGGAATATTAATGTGTTGTATGTCATCATTCAATGGCAAAATATTTATGCCCACATGTACCAGCTATCAACGAAAAACTGTATTCCAAGTTTAGATGCAACCTGATTTAAGATTGTGGAGTTATTGCAAGTTTAAAATTTGGCACCTCCCCAAAAAATTGGGCCCTGATAAAATGTTACGCCTAAATGGTCCCAAAAATATTTGGCTCAAAGTGGCTCAAAATATAGTTTCCCCCACAAAAAAACTGAACCCTCCAAAATGTGGGCCAAAATGGTCCCACAAGTAATCGGGCCCAAAGAATGTGACCCAAAATGCATTTGACGTTAAAATAAAATTTGGGCCCATCCGGCCTAAAACGGGCCCGGAGATTTTGCCGGGCCAAAATGTACCAGCTACATTAACCAACAACTGTAAACTCAGTCTGGCTACAATTGGACTCACGGTTGCTGAGTTATTGCAATGTAAAGAAAATGTGGGCCTTAATGGTCCCAAAAATATTGGGGCCCAAAAATCAGACCCAAAGAATGTGTACCAAAAGGCATTAAAGGTGGAAATTTAAAAATGTGGGCCTTCATGTTCCATCTGAATTAACCATCAACAATATCCCAAGTTTGTTTACAGTCCGACTTACGGTTGCGGAGTTATTGCAATGTAAAGATTTTTACGGTTGACCCCATTACCTCATTAATATTCAAAAGGTCAGTGCCAACAAATATGAAGCACAACTTCTTTCTATAGTACATCTACATAGAAAGTATGACAAATATCCATCACTCAGTTTTTGAGATATCACCGACCCACGCAACTGTCAGAGAAGCACGCACACCGACACCCCGACACCCGCACACCCGCAAAAACATGTCTGAGTATCCTTTGCTACCAGCAAGTAACCAACCAGATCAGCAACGCTGAGAAATTTGTTTTGAATGACAATATTTTTGAGCCGTTTATCCATTTGTTTGTGCAAAAAAGTAAGACAAAGCAGACACATCGGGTTTCATTTCCTTCCTCCCATCTCCTGTTTTGCTTGGAAACACTGTCACCAACATATTGTATGCAATATGTCGTTATACTAATTACTAGGGATTAACTTTGCCCCATTGCAAAAACAAAGAACCAACAGTATATGCACTTCGCATCGACGTAGCCAGGAATTTGAAAGGGGGGACACATTTTGCGATTGATATGGAATTTCAAAGTTGTAGGCACGACTATCTGAGCGGAGCGCTACCATCAGTTGGCGCGGAGCGTACAAGAAAATTTTGGTGTTACAAACCCCCCAGATGGCCGGAAACGGCCCTTCCCGAATGTTCATTCTGGTTCCCTGGCCTCTTGCTAACTTGAGACACCTCATTCAATATCACTTTTAAACCCCGCAAAAAAAACTAACGAGTTAAAATAGTACGTAATTCAGTACTACATAATGCATTAAAATTAGCAAGGTACATGTACAGAGTAGTCTTACTTTTCAACTTCTGATACTTGTAGATACAAAGATAGTCCAGAAATGTATGATACAGCTGTAGCTAGTAAATGTTTAAGTTAGCCTAATAAGAGAAGGCGAGAGCTATCCGACGATTGCCAACTGGTGCAAATTTCTCAAGTGTTTTCTCCACTGAAATATTATCTGCGTAAACGGGTTAAAAACAAAAACATGTTAAACAACTGACAAGATCGGATCCTAGTCTTTTTCGGCGGGTAGAGTGCTAAATGAAACGGCACGCGATAGAAATGACAGCATAGATGACAGGAGAATAGGTCACCTAATTTAGCCATATTCTTGCTACGTTCATTTCAATAGTTTTTCCTGTCTATAGACTCTTAAACTCGTCCAGCAAGCTTATCGATTTGAATTATGGGTGTTTTTAAAAAAAGGAAAACTTGGCCAAAAAAAATGTAGGCTACGCCCCTGATCATATGAATCATTATCAGCAGATTTTGTTTCCTGTTTTAATTCTTTTACATGTTCTTTTTACATAATATATCAGAAAGACAAACATAGTACTGTTTTACAAGTTTTCCAGTATGATGATTCTTGTTTATTGTTCAATGTCTGGACTTTAATACATTTGACGAACTTAACTAATGGACAATATAAACTTTCATATTTTGTAATATAGCCAGATATGCAGTGGCCTTAAAACAAATATCGTTAAGCAGTGTATTTTCGCAGCATGCGCATCGCTATAGCTCATCTGAAATAATTCAGCTGAACTAGAATGTTTTTTTTTAGAAAATGTTTACGTTTGGTTTGCTGCCGTGGGAACGAATAAGGTCTCACGCCTAGCCTTCTCCTCGACCACTCGTCTCTCCTCTGCATTCTTGACTTGTTTTAAAGCCCCTGGAGCCTTTCTTGCTACAAATTAAAATAATATTTTAATGAAAAGAGAGGTTTGTAATCTGATATCAGTGTACATTTTTAAATGTCAAAACAAGCTCTTTGGATTCAATATCTAATATAAATGACAAAGATTTTTTTTATTGTTTAAAGTCAGTATGGATGTAATTTTTACAGATAATAAAAATTCAGTGAAAGCCCAATAAAACAGCTGACATGTTTATTCAATCAGATGTGAGGATACTCGATTCCGCAAACAGGGTGTGACGTAGACATCATAAAACAAGGAAGTATTGTTCATATAGCATACCACTGACAAACTTCGACTGTTCCAAACTGTGTTAATTAGATATTTGTACATACATATTGATAGTGTAGAATAGATCATACCGTACATTTCACCGTATATAATATGTATTGTACTAGTTCATGCAAGTTATAAAGTGTTGGTTAGTAGTATCACTTCCTGTCCTTTCGATACTGCTTTAATTTTGCCCTCCAACCAAAAGCAAAGTAACTTAGCTAACATAATCACTCATAAAGGGTTCTTAAACATATGGATGATTTCAGCCAGAACAAGTAAATCAGCATTCATACTCTTTTTATCGGTTTGGTAGAATTGACATCACAACTACGCACAATTACAAAACCTTTGATCATAAACCACACTGAACGTAATAAAATTAAAACGTAGCACGATACTCGTTTTAAAAACCAAATACATTAAGAGTTATTAAATTGCAATATCACTGCTGTCCTTGGAACTAGAGACACGATAGTCAATTAGTATACAATAGGTTTTATGCTATATTTATCGGAACAAGGACAATTCAACATTATGCAACTGAAGCTAACTGTATATATAGAGTGAAAGTTCAAGATGCAAATAGCTACAAATAATATTAAGTTAGATTGCGCATGACCACTAGCCTAATTAACACAGAGGCCAATGTACAGCATTTCCTCGTATGAGCTGTACCTATAATCCAAACCATATTTCAAATAAAATGATGGATTTAATGGACATCCATACCACTACTGCGGTCATTTCAGTAGGGAGTTGATCACCTCTAAAGAGAGACTCTGTGCCATTTGTCATCTTGCACTTCATCGATTACATTTTCGCGTGACATTTCTACAGACCCGAAATTATGGAAACGCTTTTCAAAGTTTGTTTGACTGTTTTGACGATTTGCAACTCGTTTGGAACAGAAAGGGTAAGTCTTCCTATTATTTAATTTTTTTTAATATTTTACCACTGAATATCTACTGACTGTTTCGAAAATAATATAAGTTGTGTTGCTGAGCTAACTCTGTTTATATTAAATGATGTGACAAACTGAAGTAAAAACTTTTTCCATTAAATAGGAAAACATCGATAAAAGTACCTGATGAAGTTCAGTTTTAAAGGCCTTCAATTTAAAATACTTAGAATTTTTAACCTTGCGAAAGAACAACAGTGTTTCGACATATAACAACACGTCTTTAATTGAACCACACATACTGAAAAAAAAACTAAATTAGATCAATTGGTTTTTCTATGCCTAAATAAAGTATTCTCTCATATTTGCTCACATGTAAAATACTAAGAAAGAAAGCTCATTCATATATAAATCTTAAACGAATTTTGTTACACACCAGCTAATAAAAGTCAATCAAGTTGCGTGATATGGCCAGGAAAAAGTAATCTCTTTTCAAACTATGAGTATATCGCTCTCCACATATCCTTTACAGCACATCAGTGCACAAGGTTACCCTCTAATAGCCAAGCCCACCTTTCTGAGGTACATATCAACACGTTACAAAACTCCTTCATTTCATCAATTATTGAAAATTATTAAACTTAATCAACAAGTAGATTAATCAAGTTTATAAATTCATGTTCCATAATTTTGGCTACAAGCACAATAACTAACACTTTGAAATTCAATCATTTCAGCGATAACTACAAGCTAAACTATAAAATCCAGTTATTTCTAGATTCATAAGTGAAAATGTATCCTCTTGTTAAATATCCAGACATGGGATTCCCTATCGATACAGAGCGACAGTCGCTACTTTTTGTATGGTTATGTGTTTCTAATGTTTTTTGTTTATAATACAACGAATAACTTGATTCCCATTTGTTTAAAGGCAAATTTCTTTGTCAGCTCTGTTATTTTGATATGATTTCCAAACAGGCTCGTTAGTGCTTGTATTCGTCGAAGTTATCATTATGAATCCATCAAAGCAACATCTGCGTTGACTAATCTAACAACAAAATATTTCTATGTCATAATCCAATCAGAAAGATGCTTCAGTTTACTTCAAATACAAATAGTCAACAGTTGGGTAACTACTGTAAACAAAACTATAATGATAAGGTATATCCTTTAAATAAGATATATACTTCAAAGGGTGGTAGGTCCGATTCAATTTCATCAAATTGGAAACAATGCTCAGTTTTAAACTTGAAAATATTTCTGCAAACTATCATCCAGATGCGAAATTTGCAGCTTTAAATTTTCACAGGGAGCACTTAAATGTTTACTTCCTTCACATGCTCATCGATGTCACTTTAAAATATATCGTTATTTATGTAGCAATGCTGGAAAAACAGTCTGCAACAAGGCATTAAGATATTTTGAAATGCATTTTGAAAAAAAAACGTAAACATAAAGATCACTAATTTGGAAATGTACATTTTCAAGGAAACAAGGTTTAACAACATTAATTTATAATTACAACTAACAAGTAATTATAATAACGACACTCGGCTTAGTTAATTTGATAACAACAATTGTTTTAACCGCAATTTTTATAGATCATGGATATAAGAGCAGAGAAAATGTAAGACATTTTCATTTATTTTATTTAAAATGATAAAGTTGTAAAGAATGTCTCCTATCGCATGCCTTTCCAAGTGACAGTTCAATACGATTGATATCATAAGTAGAGATCACAGTTATTTCCTCTATGAAAATGTCAAAACGAGAAGTATAGTAACACTTAACTAGAGGTAACTCCTCTATACTCAGACTTAATGTCCAATAACGATACCAAGATAAGGGGAAACTTGAAAGAAAGAAAATGAGATTTTAGTAGTGAATGGAGTTAGTTGAGATATTTTGATATATCGTTACCTAAAAATAAAAAGTACAAAAAATGTGCACATCCCAAAATATGTTCATATTACTATCAAGTAATTAATGCAAGAGACAACAAAATAAATTTATGTTTAACTCACTTTCATGACCATTGCACTTTTTGAAATTTCTGTTTTAATTCTCGTGAGTTAGAATGAAACACCTAAAAAGTATTGTTTGTCGAATGTGTGAGACTTGTTTAACTGTTTAAAAATCATACTGTTTTTTACGAACATGATCTTTGAATTGTATAAACTAGAAGATTTAAAAGATTGAAAGTCGCTTTCCAATGCCATAAACGTTACTTATACGTATAAGTTGTCTTATAAGATCTTATAAATTGCCATTTTGGTAACTTCTGAATTACCTCTTCGAGTCATTCGAATAATGTAAAATAATCATTAGTTTTGTAATTGTGACCGATGTGAAGTCTGAGGGAAAATAATAGATATTTTCATAAAATAATGCTCAAAATAAAATCGTAGTAAGATGTTTCTTTAGTCGTTGAGTCCAGACAACTAGTCACACAAAGAATTTTTCCAAAATACTTAAATGCCTCATCAAATAAATCAATTTTAATGAAGAATTGTATGCTCTCGTGCATTAAATCAGTTTGTTACATTGCAGTTTTTAATATAAGCTATATTCTGGAAGAAAAGCAAAAGGCAAATCCTCTATTTTATCCTATCATTAATAAATAAATAAAAATAAAGGTCATATAACTAGCGGAATAACTTAGTGCAGATGCAGAGAACATTTCTAACACTTTAAAAATAACCTGATGCTCATTCTGGTTGCTTGCCTTTAAATAATTATGCTTTTCAATTTTCATTACAATGGTATGTTGATTAGGAATACCTAAATGCATGTTTTATTGTTTTGTCTTTAGTTTTTTTTGTCTTTTTTTTTACTTTAAATTCGGATAAATCTATAGAAGCAGAAAAAAAACAGAGTATAAATAAAAATATTTTCAACAAAACGTATATTAAATTTTTATTGAAATCTTACTTTTGACATGATCTAATTCACCAACATTTTAATGACAATCCAATGTGATGATTTTGTCTATATCTGGATTATTATAGCTTAGGTCATTGTGTAAAGCAATTAAATATTTTATGTGTTTTTATATATATATATATATATATATATATATATATATATATATATATATATATATATTTATATATATATATAAATAAATGTATATATATATATATATAAATACAATTGTGAAAAAAAGTATTAGGTGATACATAAAATCTGGAAATACTTCAAAGAAAGACAGTTTTTCTCTAATTTATTTGTAAATTATCTAATCACAAATACCGTAATTTACATTGATTTTCACATAAGATACTCCATAAAGTCGTGACGATCATGTAAAGTTCCTTGTATTTGACAAACTAGGTAACGTTTAATAGTCTCAATTTGAATACCGGAATTAAATATAAAACCTTCGCGAAGATATTCTCATGAATGGCCAGATTTCCTATAATGGGACCACTGAAAATGTACTCTAACTATAGCATGTATGTGGTGGGAGTAGTCACCGATCCCCACCCACACTCTTCCTATTCACTGTTCTCCATCCCTCCCTCCTTCCCACCGACTTGCACCTTCCTTTCATGATACCATGTGGCTGGTCGATGTAGTACAAACCTTAACGTTTCGTTGTCGTTTTAAAGTAACAGATAACATAATTCAGTATAGAAAAGGAAACTCTCCCTATATTTAAGAAAACCCATACATGATAAACGCTTACAAATTTAACAATATCAAATCTATTACACTGTATTTAAATGTCTCTTTTCTAACACGTTGCAAAAACTAGAAAGCATTGTCATAACTCTTCTCCATGGATGGTTATAATTCGCTTGAAAAACTTTCGGTTTACTGATATGTTTAAAGATATCTAATTAAATTCCTCCATTTGATATTTTGTAGCTATCGTTCGAACGAGTAATGTATACAAGAAAAATACGACTTGTGTCGCTCAACTTACGGTGACAATAAACTACAATGGTTTATACAAATAGAACAGTAACGTCTCATACAGTGTAAGTCATTGCTTCCTTAAAGCATTATCGACGATACAAAACTTTGGCTACATCCCAAAACAATCGCCTTTGACCGCGTTATTATCTTTGTAGAAATGATACCATGTTGTGTATTTTACCTTGTTGGCAACAGCAAATTACATTGTGTAATTATTTCGATTCTATTGATTTTATTTTCATGATTTAAGGTAAAGGTGGTTTGATATCCTTGTATCAAAGGATCATATTCTTCTGTAAACCGTAGAACGTTTTAAGGCTATATTGACAAGATGACCAGTGTGCAGACAAAAAAGACGAATAAATCAGAGAATTCTTAACATTTCAGGGAATAACTAAAGCGTGTTGTCTTGTTTATACAGAGAGTTGGAAATTCTATACAATATGTTTTTTCTTGACAGATAACATCGTAATGTCATGAAATTTGAACTGCCATATACTCGTCTGTTCAGACATGTCAGTATTCAGAATATACCAAACAAGATAAAAAATGTAATTGTTTAAGTTGCTATCGACCATTCTTACTGTAACAAATTTAAAGCCGACTACCTGTAAAATTCTTACTACTTATGGTTCTATGGATTTATAATCATTGAAGGACTTGTCTGAAAGAAAAAAAAACACATTTTAAATTTCTCTGGAAAGTTCCCCCTTTCACATTTTTTCTGGTGAAATTCTATATTTCTTGCAATTGTCATCATTGTCATGTTATAGAAAATAAATTTCCCTCTATATCATGTAGCTTTCTAGAATTAACGTTCAGCAAGGATATCTTAAATTCTCTATTTCATAACGGACTGGTGTATTGTATTATAGGTTTACTTTTAATGCTGTGGATTTTTAAAGAAACTGACAAAACCATTAAGACAAAAACTCTCTTCAACTTATTGGTTGTTGTGTTCTCACTACGTCACACCTTATAGCTTAAAATTAAATACTGATCCTTACAATCCCGTCATTTATTAATTACGCTTCATGCTTCTAATTAGTAAGATATAAAAGTCTATGGCTAAAAACTTACCTTACAAGTAAATGGAACCTTTCACTTAGAGTTCATTTTGGTCATGTTTGCCTTTGTTCTTTCATGTTAGCTTACATATCATGTGCCAGAGTAGCTGTAAAACGGGACAATTTCAATAATCTAAGTCTTCCCGGAAGAAAGTTGTAATATAACTCTCTATGTGTTTATTGATATTTGCAATATCGGCGGCATATTAGTATCGGTAAAAGCTAGCCTCATTGAAGATAACGGCAAACTAACATTTAACTTTTTTCCCCACAAAAAGCCAGTTTCGATTAATAGCAAGTGGCCAATATGCTGAACAGCTGGTCAAACAAGCATGACGCAAGTTCTGAAAAATATTAACCGATCTAAACAGACCAGTCAGTTACCGTTAAAAACTCATCAGTCTTTGTCGCGCATTAAAGAAAATGTCACCAGTCTGGCTGATGTATTATACAATTTTATATTCAGGATAGTAACTTAACGTATGTGATTATATGTTTATACCTACAATAGTAGCCTATCAGTCCTCCGCTGAGAATAAATGTTTTAACACGTGGAAACCGCTCTTCTAAATCATTCCAAAAATTGTGTACATTGCAGAAGCTGGAAAGAGTATCATGGATGCCGTTTGTGAAAACATCATTGACTGATGAAAAGATTGTATTTTGAGAATCAAGTTTGCGTATCACATTTTGTTGCCGATTGGTTTAGGAAATATTTCAAACACGAAGCACTTGCTAATTTTGGCTAGACTTAGGTGTTAGTATAGCCGGCTGATGGAAGTAAATAAGTGTCTACAGAAATTAGACAATGTGTAAAAGTAAGCTGGCCTGAGGATTCGATCCTAGCAGGATCTTCTTCAAAGGCTAAATGACAAGTAACAGTAACAGAAGCGACAAAAACACACACGAAATTAGACAATCAAAGAATATGTTTTCGTTTTCGTTCTGATAAACGCATGAACTTACCTTATAAGTAAAATGACCCCTTTCAAATCTCAGAGTTTCGTTGTGCACGGTAAGTATCAAGACACGGTAATCTTAGAATAGCTAGGACGATTTAAATGATCCCTAAGTGTTATTAAGGACTGATAAACACAAATGCGTTACAACATTTGTCTGTAATCTTCTTACGTCAAAATATAAATTGAACAAAGAACATCTGTCTGCATTAAGCAACAAAGCTGTCTAAGGAAGCAGTCAGCTATTGCCTTTGTTCTTTACGTGAACTTACGTATCATGTACCAGGATAGCTGTTACACCGGAAAAATGCCATTAATCTAAAGTTTCCTGGAAGAAAGTTGTATCCTGTAAGTGATCATTGACCTGTAAATCAGCTATGGAATGTAGACAATGATAAAACATCAATACAAGTGGTGATCCGGAGAATTTATCAAAGTTTATATCGACTTAACTTGTTTTAACCTCACATGTTTTGAACCAGTTTGCGAATTGTTCTTTCTTTCCCTCGAACTGTTTTTATAAGACATTAGCTTTAGATTTAATCTGATCCTGCTTAGTGTTGACTGCATCAATCTGTATGTCTTGTAATGTATTCATTAAAAGTATTTTATTACACAGGGAATCGTCGGTGCCGACAGAAGATCTTCAGGTAGGTGTAGTTGTTATGTTATATGATTTACCTTATGATAAGAAGTAACCTCAGTAAGCTATATCACTTATGTATTATAAATGTTAACACCTCAGTTGACCAACTTGAATGGCTGGAAATGTTGGTTCTTTAGTGGTCGCTCTAAACGTTTTTTTTTTTTCAATCATGTCACCATTTCCGAACATCTATTATGAAATTGATTTCCTCTGAGTCGTATATTTTCGATCTTTTCATGTCCAACGTGCTACATCGATATTTTTTCATGTACGTTAAATGGAATTTGACTGTTTTCATTAGTCTTTAACTACTGATAACTACGAAAACATTTGATTCAAATGGCCTTTGAATTTTATGTTAACGTAATTGTTTCAAAACAGTTACATCTGAGAATCCAACCACGATTACCTTATTAAATTTAATATTAGTCGCGATATCTTCCTCTATACGGTAGTTGAGTAATAATTGGCATAAAGGCTAATCTATTATCTTAACTCTCATTGTAACAAAGCCATGTTTATTACAATTGGCTCAGAATGCTATTTTCGTTAACTGAAATGTTTCAATCGCGATAAAATGTTTACTTTGTTTTACCTTTCATCCAGGTTTTACATACTTTGTTTTTCAACAACCTGAGTATCCGAGAGATTGCAGAGAAGTATCGAATGCATGTTCCTCTACCCACAATACATCTGGAGTGTACCTTATTAAACCAGATGGCTATCCGGAACCGTTTGAGGCTTACTGTTATAATGATCTTGATACTGGTGGATGGACGGTATGCCATAGTTGATAACTTGATGTCCCCTGTTCAACTTTAATCAGTTTTAAACAAATTTACTTCAATTTTGCCTACAGCAATACATAGTGATGTAAAAACATCCTTTTTTTCAACTTGAATCTTTTTATCGGAGCAAAATTTGAATCAATTATTTTTATACATTTTGAAATTAAGTCCAGTGTAGTTCATCTAAAAACTGTAAACCTTTTAGCCTACATTACAAATTGAAGTTATATATATATATATAAGTTCTAATTTCTGTTAGAAATGTTAGCAACATATCCCATTGCGGTAGGGAACGAATAATTAATATTTAATAACGTCCTAGTTAACGCTTAACTTCTTTGGTATTCGTCGTAGGTATTACAGCGCCGAAGATCAGATTCCGTCAATTTCAATAGAAGTTGGAAAGATTTCAGAAATGGCTTTGGCTTTCTAGGGAGTGAGTTTTGGATTGGAAATGAGAAAATTGCCTTCTTAACAAATCAAAAGCGGTACCAACTGCGAATGGATTTTGAGAACGTTGCTGGAGATACTTACTATGTAACATACGACGAGTTTCGTATCTCAGATGAATGGGGGGATTATCATATATCTAGTTTAGGTACATTCGAAATATCAGATGGTAAGTGTCTTTTACATTCTTATTAAACATAAAGCCAAAATAACTCGTATTTGTTTATTAAATGTCGAAAGTAAACGTACATAAACTGAAAGGTTTATTCTGAGATCGAATTGATCTTTTGGAAGTAAAATTGTCATGGCAAAATTTTTCTTAGCTTGAATAAACTGCTACAATACATATAGTAAGAGTATACATAGAGTATACCAGCGAGTACAACGGTGCTAAAATACATATAGAAGCGGTTCCAACATGATATGATATATATGATATGTTGAAATATTAATATTGCATTATTATCTATACTAGATTTCGAAAATGCCTCCATTAGCTGAATTGTGATTACGCACTTACTACAATACTGTACTCAACACTAACCTTGGTTCTGAACAAGGAACCGTATCTAACATGTGTACAACAGAATGTTCACACTTTAACAGGTCCGTCTCCCAGTTTGATTAAAACAACCAACGTTGTAATTAGTAATCATTGTTGTCAAAAAGTAGTATAGTAACTCCGAGGAAACTCTGAAACAGAAGTAAGCTATGACTATATGGTTTCAGACCAGTTGTGCAATGAATTACGGAGTATTATCTCGTAATGTTGAATAAATATTAACATAAAGTTGAATAAGGAACAGCCACTACCTGATTTAAATTGTTCTGTATATATTCGAACTGTTTCTGATTGTGTGTTTTTTCCTTAAACCTTCAGATAAGAATGACTTGAGAGGGCAGAATGACAAACCTATTCTTTCTCACGTCATATTCTTCGTTTCTCTATCAGGTTCATATCATTTACATTTTATTATTTCCTGTCCTCTAGGAATAATCCCTGAATGGTGTCCAGCTAATGAGATATTTAGCAATGAGACCTGTGAGAGGACTTGTGATGACCCTGACTCTTGCATCTCGGCTAAATCTCACCCAGAAACAGAGCAATGTGTTTGTGTCGGTGATTATCTAATACAGCAAGAGCGATGTATCCCTCTGAACCAATGCAACTGCTTCGTTGCTGACAAAGGAGGTGTATTAAGGGTCAGTACGGTTTTTCGGGGCATTTTAAATGCTTTCCTCTTCATTTATTGTTTGATAGCTACCTTTTTATGGCGAACCCGAAAAGCCTGCGTCATCCGAGTTGGCCTCAACGACCGCATTTAAATTTCTTAAAGGTTCATATCCTTGCCTAGATCAATCGATAGGAAGTTTGTATTGACCACACGCTGTTGAAATTCAAGATGTACACAAAGATCAACTTGTAGGAACAACCAGGTTATAGAGGCGAGTTACCAGTGTAAAAACCTCATAAAACTTTCTTAAAGTTCATACCCTTTGCAAGAAAAGTCGAGGGGAAATTTGCATTGGCAATATTTCATTCATTCGGTTCTTTTTCGCTGAATATCTTAAATTAGGAAGGCGAGTCTTACGTCAATTCGAGTTGTACACGGAGATCAACTTGTAGGAACAACACGCTTGTAGATGAGAGTTACCAGTGTAGTGAACACGCAACCTGTGATGAGAGGAGCGGTGTCCGTGAATGTTATTGCAATCAAAACTACCAAGGAGACGGAGTGACGTGCACTCACAACTGCTTCGTTGCTGCCAAAGGAAGTGTAATAGGGGTCAGTACGATTCTTTAGGGTATTTTAAATGCTCTGCCTGTATTCATTTGTACCTAGCGAAAATACAAAGCATAGCAACGCAATTATGATACACCCAGAACGATTAACGTTACCTAATATATTTAAAACGCTCATGACCGTATATTAGTGTTAATCAAGTGTGTCATCAAAAGTCGCTAAAAATGTAACAAATAACACATATTTTACTATCTTTGGAATATGACGTCATACATTTATCTTTCCAGGAAGGTGAATCATACATTAATTCTGACTGTTCATCACGACAAACTTGCAACAGTAACTTACTCACACGTGAGAGGTACAGTTGCAGTGCAGACGCAACCTGTGAGGAGCGGAATGATATCCGTAGATGTTACTGTATCGAATGGTTTGCAGGTGATGGTGTTACATGTACCCGCAGTGGACCGAGAGATTGTTATGATCTTTACACAGCGGGTAGAAGAAATGACGGAAAATATACCATTTATCCCGCTGGAAGATCCGGGTTTGAAGTTTTTTGTGAAATGTCTAGTGGGGGATGGACAGTAAGTTTTAGCCATTGACAAACAAAAGCTTTCCCATGTTAAACTTGTGTTTTCTCATAAGACAGGACTTCCTTCACTAACATTGGAAGTAAATCATTCAATTATTTAATTAAATTGATCCATCTTCCTATCAGTTCATAACAAATCGGATTATTGACCTTCACCAATTAATTTATCTTACTTATTGTAGTACAATGAGATATTTTATACATTACTTACTTGCCATCTATACACTAATTGATTCTCTTTGTAGATTTTGCAACGACGTACAAATAGTTCCGTCAGCTTTTATCGAAACTGGAATGAGTACAAAAACGGGTTTGGAAATCCAACAGGAAATCATTGGATTGGCAACGATAAAATATACAAATTGACAAATCAAAAAACCTACCAACTTCTAATAGAAAAGACAAACAGGGAAGGAGCACCATACCACACCCGTTATTCATCTTTCAGAATCAGTAATGAGAGAGACAAATACCGACTGTCATTGGGTGGCTACAATGGAAATGCTGGTATGTATTGTGCTAAATGTCAATCACACGCATACTTGTAGTTATTACGTTATATCATTCTAGCATAACTACCTGTAGTCGTAATCACACTCTTGGATTTGTACTCGTACATATACTCAGGTCGTGTTATACATCTAGTGTATATACTGATGTAGAACTGTATTAGACGTCGAGCTTAGAGTCCCGTGCGCATTGCTCATTAAACAATTGCCTTGCATTTTAGCACGTGTTGGTAAAATGATATATCGTTGTAACATCATACATAATATATCATATCAACCACTTTTATATAGTTAGTAGCGTCTGTTTGCTCGCAAATGTCAAGCTTAAAACATTAAGGAATTATAACCAGTCTGGAAACCTAAAAACTGCTGCAGCTTTTCAGCTTACTTTGTGATTGAAATATGTTATTAAAGAGTGAATTAAATTAATTTCTTAAAGAACGACTTTATCATTTCCAAAGAAAAGAAAATTAAGTTTCATTTGACCATGCAATATTTGTTCATTACAGTGATTGAGAGGCCAATTATATTACAATAATAACAACAAAAGTATCAAATGATTCGGACATTTTTTTCAGAGATCAGTCGAGACGAACTGTATGTGTTACATTCTTAAAGAGCATTACTTGCCGTATTTCTTGTCGTTAGAAATGTATAATCATATGGTAAACTATTAGTTTGTTGATATCAAATTAAAGTAATCCGTCAGTATGAAATATAAGACGTTATCACGAGAGAAGATGATTACATGAATGATACAATCAAACACTTTATTTCTCTCACACTTATTTGAACAACTAGCATATATTAAACAGTCAAAACTATATATTTTACAAAATGCCGAAAGTGAATACTTCAACAAATGCACCGTTTACATTTCTGTTAATCTGACACTCAGTACTATATTATTAATTAATATTTGTCGAAGAAAGAGAAATATTAATATGAATACAATATATACATAAAGAAATATATTGTAATACTTCACGATGTTCGCAAATTAGGTCCCAGACGAATTGGCAGAATTGAAACCGCTCCAGTAAAATCCGCAAACGTGACTACAGCACAAAAATATTACGTAAGCTCAAACTTAAACGAACAAACAACAAACGCAAATACACCCGACAACTACAGCAAACGACTCCAAAGTGACATAATAATGTCCATTTATAATAAAAGGTAACAACTTCATATTTTACAAGAAAACACCTTCATTAATTATTCGCTAATTTCCGTCCAGGTAACAATGCTATGGGAGCAAATTCAGGATATCGATTTAGTACGCACAATGAAGACAATGATGGATCGAGTACCTTCGACTGTGCAGAAAAACACCGAGGTGGCTGGTGGTATCCAGACGATAGTAGCACGGGCTCTACCAGCAACTGCTACTCATTCAGCGACCGCGTAGCTACAGGTGGCTACGATTACTCTGACTGTTATTGTTATTATTATTATTACTGTTATTATTATTATTATTATCCTCATCATAAATGTTATAATTGCGATGGCTGTAGTGGTTATAATCATGATAGATGCTGCCGAAACAAAAATCCGGTTTATGAGACAAATTTCTATTCCTGCGGCTACTCCAATCTGAATGGGGATTACTCGTCCAACGATTACCGCGGTATCTTCTGGAAGAATCTTCACGGTTCTGATTGCGGAATAACAACAACAACAATGAAAATACAGCCAAGTCAATGATCAAAGTAGTGGATTTGAAGTCTTCAAGGTCACAAGAACAGGAAACGGTTGGCGATATAATAACATATATTAAATAAGGAAGTACATATCGAAGCTATAGTGGAAGTTTGCGTATTTGAAAGATCGAATTGAAGGAAAGAGACACTAATAAGCCTTCCAAGGCAATACTATATTATGGGCAAAATACTAAACAACGGTGAACCATTTTACCAGTGGGACAGCCAACAAAGAGAACTCGATGGCATTTGATACTTTTTCAAATAGTTTTCGATAATTGCATTGAATTCCAAACTTGTCTTTTAAAATGTTATCAGTAATAATGGCACTGAGAATACTATGAAATTATGCAATGAAATATATTAAAAAAATACATCAGTATGCTGACTAGTCATGTTCCTTTCCAAATGTTGCGATTATATTGAATAAAAGTTAGTGGCAATGTAATGACATCGCTTAACTAGCAACGACATCTGATACGTTTTGATTTACTTTCTGGGTTGTTTATGTATTATCTTTGAGAGATCAGTTCTACTGCCAGAGTAAAGCGCACTGGTTTATGCAAACAGAACACAACCATCCGAAATCACCATAATATGTGCCATCCTTATTCCTGAACCAATATCCTAAAATTGACACAATTAGATGATACATTTGCTTTCGATAATACACACGACGTTGATCATATATAACCAGTGTTCTGGACGACTCCTTAATTAGATATTTTCCAAAGGTACATATTCAACCAGACTTACTAAATTACCATTGATCTGCATATATTTCTTACTCCCTCACTCATCTCCATGGATGAATATGATGTGGTATTTATTCATTTGGTCATCTGCATGGTTGTCCCGAATATAGAAACTATCGTTCTCCAAATTCCTTGTTTTGCGATAAACACCTGATCATCCCCAACCCCAGCATGAAATTAAAGCTTTACTGCTGTGTTTAAAATATAACAAGTTTGAGTAATATTCCGACATGAATCCTCTTGAGGCTTACAAATTCAAAGGAAAGTGTCATTTTCAAGAATTACTTGGAAATGGGAGGGCATAGGTGGGGAGGGGGGGGGGGGGCATGGCATGACAGTGGCCTTTGTATTCCGACTCCACATCCCTGGTATTCAACAACAGATAATGGAGTCTTGTTGATTATTCAAAGAACTAGCGTTTTGTTCGTTAAGATGACAACAATGACAAAAACAGAGCAACACGTATTACACTTATCCATACCGTCAGCTAATTGCTGGTTCGTATTGACATATTTGTTATCATTCACAACTATTGTTTGTAATGTATATACATGTATAATGCTTCGGTAGTAATTCAACTTCAAATCGGCTGAAATATAGAGAGAGACTGTGGATGCAACGCCTTTGCACCATTCAACTTCATTGGCCCAACATTCTGTTTTTAGCGTTATACGGCGACGGTGAACAGCTACCATGGAAACCGTTACTCCTTAATTTTACGGATGATCGCTACGTCATTGCCTGTCTTCGGGATTAAATAGTATGTTCAGTGACTACGGCAATCAGATCAGTTGTAGTGACTACGCCAAAGGTTACCCGTTGTATGCATTTGGTATGACACCTGACCTAGCTAGCGGACGCCACTTTAATCTCCGAAAAAACGTATTGTGCGCATTGAAATGCAATTTGAGTACGCCATGACCAGAGTGCGGGTGTGTTTGTATACGCTGAATATGACGTTGTGGTAGCAGTGGTTAAACCCGCAACGTTTTCATAGACATTTAACGCTCTTTGCTGGAACCGTCATTAATACAAAACAATTAAATAAAAGGAGAACCGGAAACTAATCGGGTGGCAATTTTCGTTAGGGTTGAGCAAATATTATTTCATTTTACTCCTATGGACGTCTTATTTCTTTATATTGTCTTTTTTCATAGTCGATACATTTTTTCTTTGTTGTTAAGGTGGTATTGAAAAAAAAGGGAATCATTTCTCTCAATGCCCGAGAGGATTGTGTATTGCTATTGGGAATATCAGCCATCTGTTTTAGAGCTGTCTGTGGTCCTCTCTAAAATCCTTTTGTTGAGGGTCTCCTGTCGGAATTGGAGACAAATTTTGACCCATCTTACAAAAAGTTGATGATTTTAGACGATATCATGACGTCACATGGGAACGATCAACGCACAAATGATTGGTTTTCCAAATGAAACTCAGCATGACAATATGATGTTAATAGAAAGATAATCATATGAAATATTTCCATGAGCTATATCACAATTTTTATTTAACTGGCAAAGGAAACGAGTAATATCACACATTACATCGTGTTATTTAAAAGCCCTAGAGACAAAATCCAAGTCTCAAATTTGGCAAAACAGATGCATCCAGAGCAAGTCAAACGTATGCAGGAAGCGTTTGCAGATGCTACCAAGGAACCATACGGATATAGATATTCATCAATCTAAAGCCTTATACGCCCACGGATTTTCGTCTTCGTACAAACACTTTCCACATGAGACCCAGTATGCCTACGTACCCAAGTGATCGTAGCAAAACAAAATATGATAAAACTTAGACGCATAATTCTAAAACTTTCCTTTGTGAACTGAAGCGCCACCGTAGCACCAGCAACACGTCGCTTTAGAACCATTCCCCGTGAAATGGTTTGTTTAATCAAAATGTTCCCCCAAAAGGCGAAAGGTTTTCCTACTACACAAGGACACCAAATTAATTACCAATGTATGTGAATGCGCCGCCAATGTAGTAAAAAAGGCAATTTACCGTTACCTTGCTTACAGAAAGTCGAAACTGTCATGGTACAAGAAACATCTAAGGGATTTTTCCATTAAACGCCTATCCAATAAAAAGCGCAAGGATGTATTAATAAAGACAGGATGTTTTTTTTTTATATTTTGATATCAAATAGTAATCCTACTCATCACTGTGCAACATTATCAATATATGTACATAGGTGGCGTAAACGACACTCGAAAATGATAAAATCTTTTTTAACTTACATTTTATTGACTATAGACAATTTCACATGAATATTCATTTTATAGCCTAGTTTTCAATAACAACAATGGTTAGGAACTGCATCTGCTACTATGTAACCGAAATAAATACATAAAAGAAGTGGGAGAAAAAGATGAAGCATACGAGAGAAAGTTAGTATCATTCCGACAAGGAAGTATTATTGAACAAATGATTGCGTTAATATTGTTGAATTTATATGAAATATTGATAAACATATATTTGAAGCAATTAGAGGGGGCTCTTCCAATTAACCGTACTCATGTAACCAAACTGTAAAGTGGATTATTAAGACCTATTTTTTTATTTCATGTCATGATTTTCCCCAGTACATATAATTGATGAATGGAAACATCTAGTCAATACATTTTTTTTTTTTACTCTTAACCCGTCGAAGGTGTTGATTTTCTTCAATAATTAACTTAAATGTTGGAAAGAACAAAACGTTGGTGCGGTGTGGTTTAAATTTATATGTTAACAGCCTAGGTAAAATATAACTCGGCAGCATGCAACAACAGTTACATCATTACAACACATTCAGGTACATAATATAATTGTAAAGTACAACAGAAAAATATAATAGTATATATAACACAAGAACATTGCACGTGTCTTGAAAGATGATCTAAGGTAGCTCTTTCGTTGTGATATTTTATAGTAAAAATAAATAAATAAAATAAGTGTTGAATATGTTTCAATAGCTATTGGGGTTCACCTTTAACATTTGATTATTCTAGAGCTATATTAGACGTTAATGCATTGTTTTAACAATGTAATAACTCAATCAAGTGTTTTTTTTTAAATAATTATTCAATTATCATGTTAAAATGTGCCTTTTCTTTCTTGAAATAATATCACGTTTTACCTTGTAAACTTGTTTATAGGTAAATGAGTCTTTTTTGTCGAAAATTGTCAAATTTCCTCTTTTTATTTTTGTAACGGAGTATTATATTATCATAAAATTTAATGAAGTGTAGGTCAAATAAAACATAATTTGATCTACTATGCACTCATTCTTAGTTTAACTATTAATTGTATTTCAATAATACACAACATTGAGGAATTATTACTTATGTCACACATAGACAAACGTACCAAGCTGCTTTTTTTTTGCGTTTTTTTTTCATGTATAAAGTCAGAGGTTTTGTGCTATTAAGTCTAACAATTAAGTATATGAACAATATTTTTAATAGTCCTATCAAAATCAATTTGATTAGTTACACCAACATCTTATCATATGTTTTATTTAAATAGGCCTATGTGACTATACGCTTTAACACTAATTCGAAAATTATATGTACGAAGTATGATATCGCTTTATTAAGTACTTATTAATTAACCTGCATTGGGTAGAAAAAAAAACCGGTGACAAAATATGAGACCTGTCTGCAGCTTAACGAAACAGCTATTAACTAAACTTACCACGATTAATTCGTATTAGAGATTAAAACTACCACTCTCACGTACACGAACAAAGTAAGGTGGTTATCTGGAAAATTATAACAACATATACAATGTTCCAACAATGTAATCTAATTTTAAAAACGATTAAATAAAAATAAAGGATGTTGCTCACATATAGGTGAATAAATATGTTTAAAAAACCGCTTATCAACTCCACAAATAATTATTTCATAGAGTATATGTTGTAAAGGTTGTCCATCGATCCATATACCCACCGGAATCGAACAGAGGGGTCTCTTCCTTTATATTTAGTTTAGAACTTTAACAGAACCATTTCCAATATCCCATATTCCTAACGTATCCCAATCCCACTCATCCCTGTACAATTTTATTTTATATACAACGGTGGCGTATGCGACACTTGAAATCAAAACATCTTTATTTACATATATGTGATTGATAATTGACACATATACATGAATATTGATTTTTATATCCTAGAATCGGTGAAAATCGATATGTCCGATGACAGGAATCGCTAGCAGTATGGGACGCCGAATATTGTATTACCACATAGCTACCAGATATTCAATGTGGTGTTTGCTGTGTTAGAGGGTGGGACATAACATAAACATAAGCAGGTAGAAACATTCTAAACGTCTTTGGAATGGCATTTATTTATATTGATCGAAAAGTTTTCAGCAACAATAATGGTAAGGACTTTCATAGGCTACTCTGTACAGTAAACATAAAAACACTTAGACGAAATGGGTAAAAATGGTGAAAAACACGAGAGAAATTTAATAATATTCCAACAATGAGTTATAATTAGCGAACTTTCTTAATATTAATAGAAATTTGTTTGAATACACGCTTATCATTTATAATCAGTATGTTGTGATGGCTCTCCGATATGTCACAATTATTGTCATTGAGATCGTCTTCTTCCTTGTTGTAATATTATAATTAGAGACACTAAAGACATATGTTTGTATCATTTTGACCAAATCACCATGTACTATACACCCATCGATACCATGTAGTGTTACTATATAACGTAACGTCTAGGTCATATTCCTCTATTAGGTTATATTAGGAAGGGTGTATGCAAATGCTTTAACACAAGAATTATGGACTCCGATTTCTTGGCACAGATAATAACGTCTGGCAATATGCCTTTGTATCAATGTAGTAAAGAATCCAGCCACGATTCGTCATCATTCAAGATGTATTTCCTTGTGATGTCATCACATCGAACACGTGGAACAGTGCTACGTGGCTCAATCACGTGATATCATACGGTTTATACGTCCATAAGATTCCGTTCAGTATCGTAAGTTGTCAACCACGTTGTTTAGCATATAGTACCTGGTACTTACTAGCAAGGAAAATAGAAGGCATTACCTTGTAAATGATTGTGTAACGTTAAAGCAGTTAAGGTACTTTGAAATCATAATAAATATCACGGTGTTTATTGTGTATGGAACGGGAAGTCCCTGCTCATGTTCATTTAAAGTGAATCGTATCATTTGAACAGTTTACTGCATGAGTGATATTGTAACAAATAATGGACTGATATGTGGGAAACCATCCGATACATATAACTAGTACGGTAACTACTGGTGCCACCTGTAACACAAGTTACCGTGTTACGAACACAGCGTATAAATTACTGATGCACGGCTGTGGGACATGAACAGTAGTAACATGTGTCACAGGTGGCATCAGAAGTTACTGTACTAGCTATGTGTTTGAAGTTAAGTAGGTACTGTACCGTTGATTCCAGTTCAAAACTCTCTTTACATAACGTCAAATCGTCAAACCGAGAACGAAGAAAGGCCATGTTCCGGTATACTTATAGGCCTACCTATAGCATAAAACGTCTAGTTCAGGGACGTAGCTAAGGCCTGATGATTGGTGGTGTAGTGGCTGAAATTCCAACTGGATGGGTTTTGGAGCCAGAAAATTCCGACTGCTGCCTTGTATCCCCCCCTCCCCCCGTGCTACTCGTCAACATTATCATGTTGAACGCGCGCAGCGCGCGGAAATATTTTTTCGATACATTTCTATCACTGGCCCTCACTTCACAAACTTATTAATCACTCTGGCTAAACAAGTAAGCAACTGAGTATAGTTATCTGCTTAGGGGAGACATAGACTACTGTCGACAAAAGCTGTGTTAATGTAACAAAGGGGATTTTTATTTCAACAAAGTATATTCGACGACATAGTGAATGACCAAAAAATACAGTGTTTTTTTTATAGCACGCTTAATATTATTTTCTTGGGGGGGGGGTCGGGGCTATTTATCACTCACATGAAAACATTTCAATTGTTTATTCATTCCAACTGAGCATTTGGAATAAAGTGACTGAACAATTACACATTTTGCAGAAAAATGTCGAGATACGATAAGTTGTTAATTTAACATTTTGCAGAAAATTGTTCAATTGCTCAGTTAAAGCAACTGAGCAATCCAACATTTTTCTGATTTATTTATAAGATTTTATCTTGTTATCTAAACAATTTACTGAAAAATGTCAACTTATGGGGCACATTTTTTCTTATGTTGATGGCACCTTTAAGCTTCCGTTGATTAGCATTGAGTGTTTTAATTGTATACCATAGAGACAATGTATATCCTGAACTTACTTGAAGCTAGCGAACCAGGTCAACCCACCCAATAGCAAAGTTAATACATAAATTAACCGAATTGAAGCTGGCGAACGTTGTACAGTAGTTCTATTGGGCATTTTTTTTAGAGTATTTAAAATCATACGAAGTTTTGTATGGTGGAGTATAAGGATCGCGAGATACAATTTCTCAATGTGACAAGGAAAACTTGGTAAATATGACTGATTAAAGGTCAATTGTGACCGAAAATGTTTAGGTCACTCACAAATTACAAGAATATGTGAAAATTAGAGTGCGACAGTCGGAAAAATTAGAGTGAGACAGTCGGAAATTCAGAATGTCGCACTCAAATTTTCCAACTATCGTCAGTTTTACCAAGATTGGAGGGGGGGGGGGGGGGTGAGACACCCCCACACTCCCTTCTAGCGACGTCCCTGTTCTAGATATTACTTCATTTAAGAATCGCGTATTAAAGAACTCGCATCAAATGGCTGGCACAGGAACTACTTTTATGTCCAACAACCGTGTATCAATCAGTTATTACTACTTTGTGTTCAAACAAATGTTACAGGACATGAACAGTACTTACTGTGCGAGTCATGCTTATCGAGTGGAAAAACAATATTACTGTTGTTGTTTTAACCAAATTATTGTTAATTTTGAACTCCCTAGTAAATAAAAACAAAACCACATCGTAAAATATAATGACTCTATTCACTGATTGGCCAGCCCTAACTTACTATTCCTGTGATTCGTCTCATATTCGAAAGGTGCTGTTTGATATTGATATGTCACGAGTCCAAGCGATTTGGTGTTAAAGTATTTTAATACGTTGAGAGCGTCCTTTGCATACATGATGTCCCATATCAATAGAGGGTTTAAACGACGAAAAAACACAGTTCTTAGTGCTTATAATTTGCCTTCTCTATTCCACTATTTTTTTAACTCGTAAACATATGTGGCAAGATTAAGACAATTAATATATAGTCATTTAATCCAGTAATGGTTCAAAATACAGATAATTTGACATTTATTGTATGAGATGTAAACATCCATTCTTATCATTTCCTTGTGGTTGAATCGCGAGTTCTTAAATTCTAACTAACCATTCGAGATAAAAGAGCTTCTAAGTAAACAAAGCACATATTTATCCTGTAATAATAATGACACTTACATTATATACAAATGTCGATATGTGACACACTAGATTGCATAACATAGATTATGGATCTTAACTGTGACCGACTGATAAATTACGTGGTGTAAATGGACATCCGTACGTATGAAGGTCCCTCGTTGGGTAACGATGTCACGTTCATTACTTCTGTCACTGTCTCAGAAGGTCAGCAAGTATCTCCTTCATTTCGTGCACCCTATTTTCTCTGTTTCATTTTGGATCAATGGCAGAACTTCGAAGCAAATATATTTTCGTCTTTGCGGTTTTGCTGCTTTTAAACTCAAATGGTTTTCGGGTAAGTTTCTAAAATATTAATAAAATGAAATTAATTTCTTCAAAGTAAACTTGAATTAATTTGTTTTACTTGTATACTTTTTTAACTGATTGAGTGGAACTCGGTATTTCATTAACTTCAGATTAAAAAATTCCTGTCCTTTTTTCTACATATAAAATATAACAACGGTCTACCTGTGCTGACTTGTTACCTCGAGTAAGTTGTAGAAATATTACGATTGGTGAGCTATCCGCTCAATTCAACTGTAACTTTCTTGAAAATTAGATATGTTTTTTTTTTTAAAACTTGTGCGTTATCGAGCATTATTCTAAACACAATTATCTCTCTTTATTACTGCATTTATTCTCTTGCCCTTATATTTTCTGCTGATAGCCCCACTATTCGTACTGTCCATTCTGTATCATTTGTTGATACCCAATTATGAATTACATCATTGATTTTTTTTTAGAATCAAACAAACGCGTAAAAAGAAAATCTGCAACAGAAATTTACTAGGCAGAAAATCTACCTTTTACATGTCTTTTTAGAGGCTAAACTATTTAAAATCAACACGAATCTCTTGGAGGAGAACTTTGAAACATACCAAATACATATACATATTGAAATGTCTACATTTTATTTCTTGAATAAATCTCAAATTCACACATTTTGTTTTTAATACAACACGTTTCTCGTCCATATTGCGTGCAAAGCCTAAGCGGTCTTGTAACGAGTGCATACGGGTTTCAAAACCCTACATATGATGAAGTATCCATTAACCTATGCTAAGAAAAATAACGTTATGGTTAACTTGTGAACTAATCGGTTGTTTATCAAAGCAAATATCGGATGAAATTTAAAATGCGAATGTATAAAACAAGTAACAATTAAAAAAACTGAGAAGTTATTCCTTCATGATGATAATTTGTTCCTTCAAGTCATAAAATAATTCAAAAAATGTATCTCTCCGTCAAAATGACTGCCGAACTAGTATGATAACATAAATAAAGTTAAGCTTTGATTTTCTAAAAGAACAAATATGCATACGGAAATGATAATTAAACTTTTGAATAAGTTTAATATCTAAATTGCTCTATTTATAACGTTATACTGATATCATCAATCTGTTGGATTTAGTATTCGAAAAGAAATAATTCCTAATACACAGAAGTTTTATATGTCAAAATTAAAGTATTGATAGGTTTCTCGTGTACATAAAAATGGCAGCTTTACGCAGTATAGCAGAAATGTATATTTTTTTTGAGCTAAGAAAACCTCAGTATTGTAACAGTTAACATTAGAGCAATCCAAGCACTTTCAAATTAGCTTTTCACAAAATTGTTAATATGTTTAGTATTACAATATACAACTGACAACAACTTGGAAATTTGCTCGTTGGCAGGTATCTGTAAAACATTACACAACCAACGCATTAATGTAACACACGTTTCAATACAGGCAAGTACGTACGAATATATATGATCAGTCCATCATGTAAATACCCAAGAGGAACAGATTGTATCTTAAAATGATCAACACTTATTAGCCAAACATCCCCAAAACACCTTATATTCGATACAGGTAATTTGGCAACCAATATTTAAAATCCAAATATGGTTTTTCGTGTGCATACAAATGGCAGCTTTACACAATATGGCTGATTTTTTTTCAAGACGAGATAAGAAAACCTCAGTATTGTAACAGTTTATGTGTGCTACATTTAAATATCAATTTTAAACTACAAAAACATTAATAGATCAATTTAACATGAGAGCATTCCAAGCACTTTCAAATTCTCGTTTACAAAAGTGTTACTATGTTAAGTATCATACTGTATATCTGACAATAACTTGGAAATTTGCTCGCTGGGCAGGTATCTGTAAAACATAACACCTTAAACGCATTAATGTAACGCACTCTTCAATACAGCCCCGTAGGCCTACGTACGAATATATATTGATCAGTTCATCATGCAAATACAGAAGAGGAAACAGAATGTATCTTTAAACGATCAACAATTATTTGCCAAACATCCCCAAAACACCTTATAGTTGATACAGGTAAATTGGCAACCGATATTTGTAAGCCAAGTAACCCCCGTCTCCAACAGTTTTATGTACAAAATGTTTATTTTAATATTTCTGTATTTTGTCTTGAAGTTTTCTTTTCATGACCCAGCAATATCAATGTTATTGTTCCTTCTTAAAATGTATCAACCCCTAAATTTCAATCGTTCCCTTACGATTGTGCGGATTAAGGTAACACTGTTTGTTCTCCAATGTCTTGTTTTCCTTCTGGCGGTCATAGCATCGTATAACACATGCATCTGTTAATAATGTGTTCGATTCGGTCATGTGTGTTTATCATAGGGATGATTTTGACGCATGTCAATGTAATAATCATCAACTTAATTGAAATATTCTAATAGCCAACATATTTGTAAGAAGTTTGCACGGAACGCCGCATTAGAATAAAAATAATAACCTTAATGTTATGAAAAGTGAAAAGAAATTAAGAATAAAGTATAATAAAAAAGTCAATGTGAAACGTTGTTAGTTTTGAAATTTTGCATATAATATCAAGAAGATCGTCTACTAACCCACAATCGTAAAAAAGATTCATGCTAAGATTTTTGTTTTAATTGTACCAAACCAATGTCAAGATAAAGGAGAATAGTAAAACAGACTTGTTTATTAACATTACTCAATCATCCCAGACAAAAAGAGAAATAAATGCGTAAGCCTTCTCGCTGTGCGTTTCCGTTGTAAAGTTCCTGATTCTGTTTTTTTAAAGAACAAAACTGTAGAAAGTTTTGAATTTATGATTCAGAGCTTTTTTGCCACGTTGTCGAATAGACAGGCCTTGTATCCATCATTTCCTCGTTTCTTGCTTGCAAAGTCTATAATTTAATAAATTATATTGAAAATGTTACCATACAACACGTGATCACGTAGACAAGAACGGCTATTATTTAAACTCGTGTTGTTTTGAGAGAATCTAGATGATGTTGATTGTCAAAAAATTTCAAAATGGATATAACTTTACAGAGTCATATTTGAAATTTGATGTGTCTGTTGAACAGTTACCTATCATTTCTTCTAAAGTTAACAGATATCGTTTACTTAGGCACTTATATATTTTCATAACTACTCTGACAAATATATCGTTTTGAAAATGAATTTTTGCACGACTGGTATATCATTAGCTTATTTCTCCCAACATACTTAATTGACGAATTATCGGATAATCTCAGCACATGTAAACCATATAAGAGTTGTCGTGAACCAATGCACAAATAAAATACTAACTAATTCTAATATGTTATATTCAATAGGATAAATGTGATGTCTTACTGAATTAGACGGATCGGGCATTTTATGCCATATATCCGAATTATATCCTCCTTCAACGTTATATCTAACTTTCTTTCATACAAAGCTTTGCGTACAGGCGTCAAATGACACTTCCTTTTATATCAAGGGAAGCAAAGAAAAATATGTGTCGTTATGATATTATGTGTTATCCTTGACTTAGGATACTTCAGAGAATTACGCCAACCATAGGTAAAAAGAAAATACTCATGTACGTTTTTTTTTATGAGGAAGTATGTGTTTTCACGAGAGCTGGGTTCACGGGGATGTTGTGGGGCTTTCAAGAATGGTGTTCTGTCTTAAATAGATACAGTAAACGTAAAGTTGCCAAAAGAGTATCCGTTTTTGCTGATGTAGACAAAGGGTAATTAAAACAGTTTTCTTTATGGATACGCTAACTTGTCTTTTGCTATACATGTGGTTATTTTGATTGAGCGTGAATCGTCATACATGTGTTAAGCTTTGCCCAAATATTTTCAACTCCGATCTTAAACTTTTTTTTTTTTATTTATAAAAATATAAAATATTACTTTAACAATGTTTTTGTAGGTTACAGATAACTCTGCATAATGTGTGTACATTGAAAGCCTTACTTATTGCATACGTTCTGAGTACAATATTTCTAAAAATATCGACATATTTTCTATCAGCAAAAAGTTGTTGTCGCAAAAAGTTGTTGTAGCAGTTGTAGCTTTCAGGCGAACGAATGTTGACAATTAGCTTCAGTAGCTGGGGCGTAAAACGTATACGTGTTTTGTGATGTTGAAGACAACAAAGATATATTGTGTTGTTGATGCTTGTCCAAGTCAATCAAGTGGTTTGTACGTATCGAAACAAACAATACTCTTCTTCACAACGGATAAATTTTTAATGTTGGTTGGTTGCCCTTTTTTTGGACATATTTTCAAAACTTGGCTATTTTCAAGCTTTGAGGGTAAATTGCACGTTGTCCCAGTGTATAAGTACCTCATTAGCATCATATATCCAGTTTCCCGCTATAGATAATTTCACTTAGCTTACTATACGAACACCACTAGGAGATCAAAGATTTACGGATCATGAATTTTCTTCATTTCTTTTCAAGAAGCTCAGAATAAAGTGTCTCATTGTAAAAATAGAATACAATTTGATGAATATTGTAACTAGAATACGTTTGCAAATAGTTCGAGATTTCTGCAATTATTTCTTTTTTTTACTTAAATTTCCAAACAAAAAACTTTGAATCCTTGAATTGCATCGTTTCTGCATAATAGAGACCTTTTCATTTTTTGGTAATAGGTTACGGAAGCGTATGAGGGACACGAACACATTGCAAAACGTCATAAATCTTAAAATCACCGTTTTTAAGATATGTTCTTAGTATGTGAAAAAGTAAAAAGGTGACAATTACCGCTTTTGGTCAATAATATGCAACCTGGGAGCGTGCCAAACAACCTTGGCGGCCTTCAAGGTTTTTTATATTGATAAAAGCCTAATGATATCAACTATTTTTCTTTTATATTTCACAACACATCTGCAATTAACAACATTCATTACTTCCAAAAAAAATATATCATGCGAACAATTTACAGTCGGATACATGTATTTTCAAGGACGTGGGTAAGGTTTCAATTTGTTTTTAATCCATGGATAATGCTGATGTTTGTACTTTTAATTTTCTTTCAATAATATATTGTAAGTTTTTTTTCGCTTTCTGAGATAATATGTCATTCACATTTAGATTAGCATAATGCACAGGGAATTATTACTTTCATCTGCTTATCGTAGTTATGATCGTTTAATTAAGTTAGTGTATGGTGACTTATGATTGTTTTATGTATAGTAATGATAAATAAGAAGTATTAGAAGACATGCAAACATAGTTATAATCATATTTTCAAACAATTAAAGATATTCAATAAAACCTACTTTTAATATTAGCTATGCTTATAAGCAGTAAAATCAATGTGAAAGAAACATTAAGATTGTGAAACATTTTATTACTGCTTAGATATTGGAATGTGAAATTTTCTTTCCGTTCTTATCATCTTTTTCTATAATAATTGACAAGTTGGAAATAGTTCATTTATTTGAATCAAAAGCGAAATCAGATTTTATTTTAATAGGCTATACAATTCTGTTTTGTATATTTAAACTTAAAATGATAGTATCTGTTAAAATGAAGGTGTAATAGATAGGCATATGTCCTGTTTTTTGTGATACATTGACCTTCGTACAACCTTCTTAACTCGATATTGTTTCTTCAGAATGTACTTTGCTTAATCGTACATTTCCTTTAACTTTTTGTTACATCAGATATCGTCAAGCACAAGAGTCAACGATTCAAGTAAGTTTTCGTTCTGTAAGGGTAACGGTTAATATAAACTACTGAAAACTAAACAATTAACATAAGTTTGTTATCTAAATCATAATTCGGAAAAAAAGTTAAATTTAGAAAGGAACCATCTAGATGTACTTCATATTTGGTACTTTCTCCTATTTCAATTTGTAAGATAAATAATGATTTACAATTCTCAATAATTTCCTTGTACTGTGTATTGAAGTATTTTTAGCGCTGATTGGGGTTAATTAAAACAAAAAGAAGACAAGTCTTTAGTTAATTTTTATTTCAAGCAATAAAGATAGTTCCGATTATATGTACTCATACTTGTTCGTCATTTGTGCAAAGTAAGTTGGCCTGACGTTTCGATCCTAGCAGGATATTCTTCAGAGGCTAAATATCAAGTAACAATAACAGAAGGGACAAAACCCGCACTTTGTTTAGACTTTACATACTGTAAGCTCGTTCAAAAATTTGGCACTTTCAAATCTCCGGTCAGTGCTGATGAACGTTAGATTGTTGTCAGGTGAAAACAGGGCCAAATTATACCTTCATGTCGAGGAAAGCTATCACTTATCATGTTTGCTTCTATGACCATGTCGCCACAGAGTCACGGTAGTTCTTTGCGTTAGATTTTCATTTCAAATAAAATATACTTGCTTATATTAGCCTCCATGAATATTAGCCTAAATGATTGAATACATTTTCTGATGGTCTTGGGCAGTGGGCAGTGGCTTGTCCTTTGGACAGCCATGCAATGGAGAAGTAAGACGACTCCTTCCCTCCACTAGTCTGAGGTGGTGCCTTGAGCAAGTACCAGCTACCTCTCGCTCCCCGCCATGGGTTACTGGTGAAGATGTTGGCAGCAGGGCATCGATTGTTGGGGCTGGCGGAAGAACTGGCACGTTTGTTTTGGTCAACGGTATCTCCAACATGTCTGCATGCGGATGAACTGGCTCGTTCCGGTCAACGGTTGTGGACACTGGACCAGTATGGTTACTGCGATGTGGAACACACTGGTAACGATCCACATTATTTTTTCACCTGATACTGTCCCAAGACTTTTGCTTTTGATGACTAAGAACCCTAGAACGATAACCTATGCCTCTCCTCCCACCGGGACCCCAAGGGTGGAGGAGGGGTTAAATGCTACTTGGGATGAAGCTGTATCGGCGATGACTCCTTGTCATGATGACGTCCATCACCCAAAGTCGGTCACGAACGGTGATGTGCCGATGGTGCAAGACCAGCCTTCGCTCCTACAACTTTTCTCTATCGGTTGCTGGAACATCCGTACACTTCAGACCCCACTTGCTGCTGAACATCTGGAACTGTCTCTGTCTAACTACAGATATGATATCATCGGTCTGAGCGAAACACACAACATCGGGAAACAAGAGGATCTCGGAGGTCGACTGATCATGTCTGGGGGCCAGATCAAACGTGCTGGAGTAGGCATATTGATGTCTCCACGAGCCTACAGAGCTATATGTAATTGCTGGCAGCTCTCTGACCGCCTGATGGCAGCTAGATACCGTTTGATGCAGGGCAGTCTGCTTTTCATCTCTGTCTATGCACCTACTGCAAATTCAACCAACGATGTGAGGGAAGCTTTCTACGGAGAACTCGATGACTTCATTCATCTGCATCGAAAACGGACAGACATCCTGGCAGTGGCCGGCGACTGGAATGCCAAGATTGGATCAAGCGAAAATGGTGAAAGCATCATAGGACCATACGGCCATGGAACCAGGAACGAAGCTGGAGCTAGGCTAATTGACTTTGCTGCAAGCCATAACATCACGCCGGCTAACACATGGTTCCCTGGCCGCCGCGGCCACAAAATTACCTGGAACAGTCCTGACGGCCGCACCAAAAATGCTATCGACCACGTTTTGATCGATAGGACTAAACGCAAACACTTCACTCACTGCAGGTCTTTTAGCTGCAAGTTTGAGACTGACCACAGACTGGTACTGTGCAACATCAAACTGAAGTTCTCTTCGCCTGCTCATCCCAGACGTAGACATTCTGTAAACATCCACAGGCTGACCGACGCAGCAGTAGCTAAAAAATTCTGCAACAGTGTGAAAGAAGCTATAGCTAACACTGTCGACCCACCTGTAGACCGCATAGCTGCCATCATCCATGATCGAGCGACAGACACATGTGGTACTCAGAGAGCTTGTGTTAACAAACCATATCTTCGGCCTGATACCATCGAGCTGATCAGAAGAAAGAATGCTGCCAGGAACACCACTGAGCAGAAGCATCTCCGAAATCTGGTGAAGCACAAGTGCGAGAAAGACATGGTAACGTGGGTCCTGGAACAAGTTTCCACCATTGAGGCTGCCTACCATAACAATGACACAGCCACGCTATTCAGAACAACGAAACTGCTGACTGGCAAGACCAATGCTCCAAATGTGAACATTAAGGATGCAAACGGCACCCCCCTGGAGAGTGTTACCGAAGAGGTCAGTCGCTGGCACGAATACGCAACCATCCTTTTCCAGTCAGACCTGCAGCGTGGTGGTCTACAATATGCAACCTCATGTGTTTCAGATGATGCTCTCCCAACACTGGCAGAGGTTGAGAAAGCCATCAAGGTCCTCAAGAACAACAAAGCTGCTGGCCCAGACGACGTTCTGGCTGATTGCATCAAGACTGCTGCAACTGATACCACCATTCTCAGCACCATCCAAAAGGCTGTGCAGTGTATCTGGTCTACAGGCATCTGGCCTTCAACGATGACATCTTCCACTTACATTGCCCTCCATAAGAAGAACGACAGAGGGGTTTGTGAAAACTATCGCACATTGGCTCTCATAAGTCATGCCAGCAAAGTGGTGCTCAACATCATGCAGTCACGTCTTCAGACTAATCTCGACGATGTAAGTGAGGTGCAGTTTGGCTTCCGCTCCGGGAAGTCAACCACAGATGCTATCTTCGCTCTTAAGACTATCACATCTGCCTACTACAGAGCCCACACCCCACTCCATCTCATTTTCGTGGATTACAAGAAAGCTTTTGACAGTGTGAATCATGCCCTCCTAATGGAGAAGCTGGAACAGATGGGCGTGGACAGAGATGTCATTAGACTCACAGAGAGACTTTATCACGATGCTGGCGGCGTCTTACAATGGAAAAATGAGACTACAGATGCTTTCAACACGCCTGTCGGTTGTAGACAGGGCTGCCCACTTTCTCCAATCCTCTTCTCTCTCTACACTGAATGCCTTATGAGGGAATGGCATGCAAGGACCGCTGGTTTGCCTGGTGCTACCATAGGAGACCGCACAGTGAAGGAACTGAGATACGCCGATGATCTTGTCCTGTTTGCGCTATCCGCTGCGGAAGCAGAAACGGCTCTCAACATCTTAGCGGACGTTTCCAAACCCTATCAGCTTGTGATACACCCGGGAAAAACGGCTCACCTTGTCATCAAGACGGACCCGAACTCTACCGATACCATCCACCTGGGGACCTCCATTATCTCCAACGTTAACTCTTTCATGTACCTCGGCTCCACCATCACCTACAACACTGATGACACTCCAGAAATCAGCAAGCGGATCGCCATAGCCAAGACTACACTCCGCGAGTGCAAGTACCTCCGAAGCCCACACCTCTCCGTTGCGACTAAGCTTCTGGTCATCAGAGCCCTAGTAATGTCTAGGTTGACCTATGGCTCTACTACATGGTCGATTAAGAATTCGGATGCAGCCAAACTGGATGCTTTTGGTCGTACCGTCTGGAGATGGCTGCTAGGTGTCAATTGGAGCGACCACGTTACCAACGAGTCACTTATGCGTATGATAGATGGTAGATGGCTATTCACCTATGACACTATTGTGCAGAGAAAAATGGACTGGTTCAGCCACATCGCCCGTCAACAGGGTCTCCAGTGGGACCTCTTGTCAGGTGCCGTTCTGGGCACAGTGAGTAGTCGTGGGCGGCCTCGGATGACCTGGTATGATAACATCAGAGCCTCAACCGGTCTAACCATGGAGGAAGCAAAACAGCAGGCTCTTTCCCGGATTCATCTGCGGATACGTGGTCACCATCCAGCTCCACTTCGCCGGTCATCTCGCATCGCTTTGGGACAGCGCCCACGGACTCTTCAGAGTCTTTGACGATTTTCTATCTATCTGATGGTTCATAGTAATTACCACGTCTTATTTACTGTGTTTTTAAACAAAACTATTGCGATGTAGCCATATATTATATTTCTCTCGAAATAATTCTTTACATATGGAAGTGTATCTGCAACAGTTTTACGATTTGTTCTCATCTTCTTCTTTACATTATCTTAATGCTAGACTTGCAGTATTTTCTATTCCAAACTCTGGAGTATCCAAGGGATTGTCATGAAGTACTTAATCAATGCTCTCCTACCAACGCCAAATCCGGTGTATACCTGATTAAGCCTGACCAGTATCCGGAACCATTTCAGACATATTGTGATCACAACACTACATCTGGAGGTTGGACAGTAAGTAATATATTTCAAGACGTGTACACTTACAATCACAGACGTTACTCTCGAAGACACATTTTCGTTTTAAAGAGTGTCGGATGATATATTTTGTACGATGTATGAATATTTGAAACCTAATATCGGAAACAAAACTACTCAGTATAATTACATTGAATTTTAGTACGATAAGAAAACTTGTATTCTGTGCACAACTATGATTGTGATCTAAATATGTATAAAGATAACCTATAACGCAACATCACAAATCTGTTCTATCCTATTCGTATTTCTTGATGTGAGCCGCAAAGAGTGCCTATAAGGTTAATCATAAGATAATGAATTCTATCCGTTAGTTGTATACCTATCTTTTGAATTCTTCAGGTCATACAACGACGTGTTGATGGATCCATCGGTTTTAATCGCACCTGGGATGAATACAAAAACGGTATTGGTTTCTTAGGCAGTGAATTTCTGATTGGTAATGAAAAGTTAGCTCACTTGATCAATCAAAAGAATTACCAGCTGCGCATCGAGCTAGAGAATTATCCAGGCCAGTCATTTTCCTTGACATACGACAACTTTCGCATTGCAGATGAATGGGGCAATTATTCTATAACAAGTCTTGGTGATGTCAAAGGAATAACAGGTTAGACATTTTTTTAAATTATTTCTACATATCTATGTACTCAAAACGGAAATTGAAGCATTTTATAGAAAGGTTTCAATGGAAGAGATGTATATCATACACAATTATATTGATTGATTCCCATAGTCGAATACTTGAAAATGTTATATTCTTTTTGTATGTGACATAAATGATTATAAGTTGAATGAGCCTTAACAATTACAAATCCGGCTTACATTTAATCCTATGTTAACAATCAACAAAGGTTCCGAGCGGCCAGAGCATTACGATGGTAACATGATTCGCTAATAACGTAATGTCGTAACAGAGTCTAAACAATAAAAAATGCGGCTAACATTTGATCCTATGTTAACAATCAGCAAATGTTCCGATGATTCGATAATAACGTAATGTAATAAAAGTGAGTTAACACTTCAAGCTAGGATTAAATTGTGGCGGTTTCAATTTTACCAGATTTACCCATTGCCTGGTGCTCGTCCAACAAGGATAATTATGATAATACATGTGAAAGAACTTGTGAGAATCCGAATAATTGTGTCATACCGGATCCAGCGGAACCAGAGAGATGTCTTTGTCCAGAAAACCACATGATTTTTGGAGATAGCTGCATACCTATGGAGCAATGTGGCTGTTTCGTCCAAGGGGAAGGCGTCGTATTAGCAGTAAGTTTTTATGATGCCGTTCACAACTCTTAATATATAACATAAAAAGTACACTGTAACTTAAAATCTTGGATTTCAATTGATTGACCTTACTCTTTATTATATCTGTTATTAATTGTCATTATTATTGATGATATTGATTGTCCCCCTATTTCGGTTTTACATGTTCTTGCAAAAGTCCTCTAATTGAGACCTAGCAAAATAAGGCATCCAAAGCAACTACACCCTGAATAAAGAACTTTACCTAAAATATATAAAACGCACACGACCATTTAATAGTAGAAATTCAGTTTTACTCAAACATCGTCATCAAGCGGTGTACCAAATTATCATTTTACTTTCACTGGAATATATTGTTTAACATTTATCATTTCCAGGAGCATGTAACTTACATTAATTCTGACTGTTAAACTTGTCGATTATCGCAATACATTACAGAATACATTTACAGATTTATTTGTTTCTGCTGAATATCTTAAATTAGGAAGTTTTACGTCAATTCAAGATGTACACGAAGATCAACTTGTAGGAACAGCAAGATTATAGACGCGAGATACCAGTGTAGTGATCATGCAACCTGTGATGAGAGGAACGGTGTCCGTAAATGTTACTGCAATCAAAACTACCAAGGTGACGGAGTGACGTGCACCCACAACTGCTTCGTTGCTGCCAAAGGAAGTGTAGTAAGGGTCAGTACGAATCTTTTAGGGTATCTTAAATTCTTTGCCTGTAATTCATTTAGACCTAGCGAAAATACATAGATATGGCAACGCAATTATGATACATTCAGAACGATGAACGTTACCTAATATCTTTAAAACGCTTATGACCGTATATTAGTTGTAATCCAGTGTGTCATCAAAAGTCGTTAAAAATGTAACAAATTAACATATATTTTACTATATTTGGAATATGTCGTTTAACATTTATCGTTCCAGGATGGTGAATCATTCATAAATTCTGACTGTTCCTTACGGATTACTTGCAACAGTAACGTACTAACAAGTGAGAGGTACAGTTGTAGTGCAGACGCAACCTGCGAGGAGTGGAATGATATCCGTAGATGTTACTGTAACGAATGGTTTGAAGGTGATGGTGCTACATGTACCCGCAGTGGACCGAGAGATTGTTCTGAACTTCACACAGCGGGTAGAAGAAATAACGGAAAATATACCATTTATCCCGCTGGAAGCTCCGGGTTTGAAGTTTTTTGTGAATTTTCTAGTGGGGGATGGACAGTAAGTTTAGCCATTGACAATCAATAGCTTTCCCATGTTAAACCTGTGTTTTCTTATATGACAGGACTTCGTTGACTAACATTTGAAGTAAATCATTCAATTATTTAATAAATGATCCATCTTCCTTTCAGTTTAAAACAAATCGGATTATTGACCTTCACCAATTAATTTATCTTGCTTATTGTAGTACAATGTGATATTTCATACATTACTTACTTTTCATATATAAACTAAGTGATTCTCTTTACAGATTTTGCAACGACGTACAAGTAGATCCGTCAGCTTTTATCGAAACTGGAATGAGTACAAAAACGGGTTTGGAAGTCTCACAGGAAATCATTGGATTGGCAACGATAAAATATACAAATTGACAAATCAAAAAAACTACCAACTCCTAATAGAAAAGACAAACACGGAAGGATCAACATACCACACCCGTTATTCATCTTTCAGTATCAGTAACGAGAGAGACAAATACCAACTGTCATTGGATGGCTACAATGGAAATGCTGGTATGTATTGTGCTAAATGTCAATCATACGCAGACTTTTAGTTATTACATAATATTATTCTAACATAACTACCTGTAGTTGTAATCACACTATAGGAATTACACTCGTACATATACTCAGGTCATGTTACAAATATAGTGTAGATACTTAGGTATGTACTAGACCTTGCACTTTCATATAGACTTTGTCAATCTTAGAAAAGAAAGGCAAAATCACTAGCCTGGGAACCTAGAAATATCATGAAATATGGCTTTACCGTGTTCAAAAGAGAAACAAATTAAGTTTCATTAGACCATTGAATATTTGTTCATGGAATTATCAAGAGGCCTATCATATTACAATGGTAATAGAAAATATCAAATAATTCGGACGTTTTTGTGAGAGATCAGTCAAGAAAATTGTATGTTTTACATTTCCAAATGGCACTACCTGCCTTATTTCTTATATGTATAAATGTATAATAATAAATGTAGGTATCTTATTATTTTTTAATGATCAAAAGGATGTAAAAACGTCAGATGCAAGATAAGACGTTCCACAAAGATGATGGTGACAAAGATGAGAAATTCCAACACTTTACATGTTTTTCTTCTTATTTGAAAACCTAGTAGTTTAAAAAGCAAAACTACACATTTCATTTGTCAGAAATTGAGTACTACAAAGAATTTGCTGTTTACATTTCTACTCATGACACAATTACCTTTTAAATGCTTTACTAAATAATATTCGTCACAAAATTGAAAAGTACCATAACGTTTACTATTTATATCAAATATATATTATTTACTTTTGAATGATTAAAAAACTAAGGTTCCCAAAGAAAATCGTCAAAATTGAAAGCTCTCCACTGGAAATTGACACCTATTTGGGAAAGCTCAAGAACTTCTATATAAAAAAATTAAATTAAAGTCAAATCCAAACATGAACTAACACAACAAGAAACGCACTACCAACCGACAATTACAGCAAACTAACCCCGGTAGTTTAATAACGTCCAGTATGCAAATAACAAGACTTGATTAAAATATAACTTCATTAAGTATTTGTTTATTTCCTTCCAGGTAATAACGCAATGGCAGCAAATTCAGGATATCGATTTAGTACGCACGATCAAGACAATGATGGGTCGAGTACCTTCGATTGCGCAGAAAAACACCGAGGTGGCTGGTGGTATCCTGACGATAGTAATACGGGCTCTACCAGCAACTGCTACTCATTTAGCAACCGCGTAGCTACAGGCGACTACGAGTACTCTAACTGTGGCTGCTACTATTACTGTACTTATTATTATTATTGTTCTTCTTTTTACTCTTGTTATTACCGCAATTATCGTCCACATTATAAATGCTATGATTGCGATGGCTGTAGCGGTATTAACGATTACAGATGCTGCAAAAACAAAAACCCGGTCTATGAGACAACTTTCTATTCATGTGGCTACTCCAATCTTAACGGTGACTACTCGTACAACGATTACCGCGGTATTTTCTGGATGAATCTTCACGGATCTGATTGCGGGATAACGACAACAACAATGAAAATTCGTTCTGTTCAATGATCAAAATAGTTAGTCAGGGTCTTCAGAATATAAAGGATAGGAAACTGTTAGCGATATACTAACATATGCTAAATATAGAAATAAAAAAGAATGTTTTTGTTAAAATGCTATCTTTAATAATGGCACTGAAAATGATATCAAATAAAATACAATAAAAGTATATGAAATCATGGCACCAGTATGCTGACTAGTTAGTAATCTGTTTTCTTCAAATGTTGCCATTATGTTGTATAGAAGCAAGTGGCAACATAGGGACGACATCATATACGTTTCGAAAAGCTTTCTGAGCTATTTAGTTAGTAGGTCTTATGATCAGTTATTCCAGTGGATTCCATTGTTGTATATAGAAAGAACACAACCAACCGAACCATCCTTATATGTTCAATCCTTATTCTCGAATCACTTTCCTTACAGTGGCTCCATAATGTCATGTATTAGCGTTCGATTACTTTAGAAGAGTTTACATTCACAACAAGTTGATCATATAAGCATGGTTCCGGGCGACTCCTTAAATGAGTTATTTTTCAAAGGTTTAAACTAAACCAGTCTCACTAACTTTGTCATAAGTCTACATAGCTTTCTTTTTCCCCACTCATTTTAATGTAAGAATATGATGTAGCTTTTACTCATTTTGTAATCTCCTTGATTGTCCTTAATGTAGAATCCTTCCTCTCCGAATTGCTGGTTAAGTGCGATAAACACCTGATCATCACCACTAATCACCTTCCAGTTCAGCATATATTTAAAGCTTAACTACTGTCTTTAACATATAACCAATATGAGAGATATAAGGCAATGAAACCCATTGAGACTTACAAATTCCGACTCTACTCCCTCGTATTACGGGAAACGGGATGACAGTGGCCTTTGTATTACGACTCAACTACATTATATTAAGCACCATACAGTGGAGTCTTGTAGATTACTCAAAGAACTGGCGTTTATATATAAAACACATTTTCGTCTCCGAATTTCTGGTATCGTCTTGAAACATTGTAATTTCTGAACTGCAAGTTTTGATTCATGTATAAATTCAAGCAATTTCTTAGTAGGTAGAATAAGAGTAAACCTTGAGTCTTAGTCAATGGAAAGAAGATTTCTTTCAGAAAACATCAACTAAAGAAAGGCTGAAGTAGTGGAAAGATTATAGCAAAGTCTCTAATACCCGCATATTTCATTGACATCACCCCTTCCGCTCTTTCCTACAATTAGAGCATATCATATGTAACTAGAATATTTTCTAAAATATTATAACTTTGTGTTCACTTATGGTTGCCAAATACTACAACGAAAAGAAAATGCAATATGTAAAACCGACTGTGGTTTATCCCTTAATAAATGGAAACAATATTAATTCACGCTGAACAAATGTTAACAATTAAGAGCAAGATGAACTGACCCAACGTATTATCATGTCAATGCCAACAGGACTGTTAACATTAATATTGCTTTGATATGACTCATAAACATGTTTATTGTTTCTTATTGAAGTATTTTTACTTAAAACGGCAGAGAAATTTCTGAAAGATTCACATTTAGGCGGGTCGTATCTTCACCCTCAAAGAACAAGAAGTTATACGTTTCCATTTAAGTAGACTTATGAGTATATTTTTGGGCACTTTACCGGACCATTTTCCACAATCCTTAACTTGCACGTATCAGCTCACGAGGGCAAATTGATAACAGCTTAAAAATGTTCCGACAAAGTATTCTTATTGAATAAATTGTGAAATCAATATTGACGGATATTGCTACAAAATTACTTCAAAAATAGTTTTTTTCATATACGCTTATCAATTCTATCAATAAATATTTCAGAAAACTATGTAAAGATTCTTCCGCGATGTGTGTACTCTTCAAATCCAATAAAAGGGGCTCTTCCAATTATGACGACAGCCACTCAATTTTGTAACCATATTGAAATCGTACTTCAAAAAGTCGGAGAATGTTCCGACAAACTTATTTTTGCACTGGTCGCAGTACGGAATGCCATACTTATTAAAAATATCCAAAACAATATAAGCATCTCCAAATAGGAGTATGTCCAAGTTTATATAGGTATGTCGAAACTAATATAAGAATGTCCAACAATAAAATTAGCATGTCCAAAATAATATGAGAGAATGTTGAAAAATTAGATGAAAATGTCGAATGAATTGCTGATATCATATTTGTAGAGAACATGTTGGCTTATGAATTCACATCATTTGTTGCAAAATGTCCAAAATAATATAAGCATGTTCAAAATGATAGGAGTATGTCCAAATGTATATAACCATATCGAAACTAATATAAGTATGCCCATAAATAATTTAAAGCATGTCAAAATAATATGAATGTCGAAAAAAGATACTAGAATGTCCACAATATAAGAGTGTCGGAAAACTCATACAAAAGTAATAATAATAATAATGACTTTAACTTTGTGATGAACATTAAGGGGTTTAAAGTTGTTAATCGTATTTTGAATGGTATTTGTATATATATTAACCTAAGGAGTTTTACTAAATTTGTTGAAAAATACATACTTCCAAAATAAATACTTTTCAAATTAAGATGTGATGAGCCCACATTCCCGCACCCCACCCTCTTTTACGATTTACAAGCTTAATTTGAAAATAGCTCAGTCTGGAACAAATTACTACAATCTTTTCGCTGGTTTCTTTGTTTATAAGTTACGCCTAAACAGTAAGTGATCTGTCTGAGCTAGTTGGCGAAGCTTACACTATTAATTGCGGTAAAAGAATACAAGTAATTTTAATTTTATATGAAGATACGAATAATGAATAGTACGAGATCTGCCTTAAAACGGGACAACTAAATTAGTCCATTGATAAAACAGTAAGACCAGTGTCTGTGCCACCGTCTACGCAAACTTCCTTGTTCCAGCGTTACAGTGAGGAACACTACAGACCTATAGGTTCAGTCGGCAACTTACTGATATTGAAATAATATACGGTAATTATTCCAAGTAAAGTTTGTGGCAAATAGGTCTAAAGATATCCAGATTTGCGATAATTCAGAGGTTTGCAAAAGCTTTGCGTAAATTTTATGTAATGTAGATATTTTCTTTAACAGCGCATTACATGTGAAAACATCTCAACGCGTCGCACAACATATAAATTGCAAGCACGAAATAAAATTATCAAATTCAGTAAAATTAGATAAGTAGAACTCTCTGATACAAGAATAAGAATACTATGTACAAAATTCATACACAATTCTGATTAAAATACTTTGAAAATATGAGTCCTTAATTTAGATTTAATAAAGATAAACATCGTCCACTGAGGTAAATAAATGTGGAAGCTTATTCCATAGGTGTGGTTTACAGGTCGAAAAAGCACGATCACAATAGAAATTATTACGTGAGCGTGGTTGATTGAGCCAGAATTCCCCGTCGGAGCTACTACGTAAACTACGACTAGGAACACGCTGACTAATTAATGCTGATGCGTTATTATCCGTTTTGAATCACTTGATCCAGATTGTATTTATGTGTCACTTTTGATAAGTAATTACCCTTTAAACTCTCTGAGGATCATCAATTAGAGTGGCTTGACGTCTTAGTTCAACAAACAGTTTTCCAATAACAAGAAAACGGTAATTAAAAACCATACGAATTTGATGGCCACAGTAACAATAACGAGTGATATTGAATGTCATTCAGAGATGTTCTCTTGGTTTTATGATATCCAAAAAAATGAGTTAGTACTATTGATGAAACAATAGATTAAACATAATTATTTATTGTTGCCCTTTTGAAACAAACGTCGTCATCAGTTTAGCAAACTATCAAGGAGAGATTTAGAATATTTTAAAAAAATATCCCGAAAGCAATTTTTTTAATATCAATATGAAAATTCTGCCTTAAGTCATCTTTTTAACGTTTGCTCTAACATTAACCTGTCTAGATCTATAATCAATAATCGATTATATCATTTTGAGCCAAGAAATTATCAACCGCATGCTTAAACGAAAGCAATATTTTTATGTTAAACGTAAAGAAAAGTAGAAAAATTGTATTTCAAAATTACGATACACACCTTATGAAACGCTTAATACATATTTATAAACTTCTTTCTATCTTGAAAAGCGACGTATTTGTTTCTTGAAAGGACTTCAACCCCGATAAAAACTTTATTTTTCCGAAAAATTATAATCGAAATCTACCAAATTGCAGGATATAACGATTGGAACGTTGGAAGTAAACTCGTACGTTGTACAAATACTTCTCTCTGATCCTCTGTCGCCACGTTTTGAATGCAGTTTGGTCATATACCGCTAATACGTTATGTGAAGAAGGTGTATGGAAATAATTAAATTCCTGAAAAAAAGTATAAAGTCTGATTTCTCTGCACAGATAATCATTAAGGTAAAATTGTTGTAGTCTATCATTGTAGTAAGAATCAGATAACATGATTAATCGATATTACGTATTTCCTTGTGATGACATCAGATGAAACAGTGCTACATGGCTAGATCATATGAAGTCATACGGTTTGTGATACCATTCCGTGTTTCAGCTTGCCGCGTTGTGTAGCATATTGTAACCTATACATGCCATTACTGAGAATTGTAGATATGACCTTTTTAATTACATCTGTAATGTTTTTAAGCAGTTAAAACACTTGTATACAATACATTGAAACAAATGTGTTCGTCAACTTTACAAGGAATGAATAGTTCCTGTTCCATATCACAAAAAGGGAATTATGTCTCATCTACTGTTCACTTCATGTTTGATTTTTGTAAAAAATAATTAGAAAAAAAAAACATAAATATTATTGTAACAAATATATTGTTAATCGTTCTAACTCTCGAACAAGCAAACACTTTTATTGAAAATGGTACATAATTATACTATTTCTGGGATTCGTTTGATACTCGAGAGATGCTACTGGTTGATATAACTATTGCACGAATCCGAGCGACCTTCCATATTCGGCACACTAAATAAATGCAAATATACTCATTTAATTCAGTAAAAGTTCAAACTACAGATAAGTTGATAGTTGCGATGTAAAATAACCATTCTTGTCGTATCCTTATACTTGAATTTCGAGTTCTACAAATCTAAATAACGTTCCAAATAATAGAGCTTTTAAGTAAAATTTAGCCCCAAATTTTCCATTCATAGTAAAGGCACTCGTATTAACAGATGCCCATATGAGACATACTATACTGCATACAACATATCTTGTGTTTTTTTAATGTGACTAGCCATTAATGTACATGTATTTAATGGACATCCGTACGTATGAAGGTCCTTCCTTAGGTAACGATTTCTCCTTCATTAGTCCTTTGACTGTCACAGAAGGTCGACAAGTCTCTCTTTTAGTTTGTGTGAATTTCTCTTTTTCATTTGGGATCGATGGCAGAACTTCGAAGAAAATATGTTTTCGTCTTAGCTGTATTGCTGCTTTTAAACTCAAAAGGATTTCGGGTAAGTCTCTAAAACATTCTTTAAAACAAATTGATATATTCAACTTAAAATTCCATCAAGTATTTTTCGACTTGTATAATGATGCATTGGTTGACAACTTGGAACTCAGCAGTTCTTTCACTTCAGTTTAAAAGACGTACGTGTTTCTACATATTAAACTCAAAATACTATCTACCTGCGCTGACTTGTTACCACGTGTGTTCGTAGAATATATTATGATTGATAAGCTATCGGCTCATTCAACAGTAACTTTTTGAAACATATTTTGTGCGTTATTGAGCATTATTCTGAACACAGATAATCTCACGCCATTCCTTTTATTACATGTATTTATTTAAAATTACACTTTATTTTGCATATACCTCTCCCCTCCCCATTTAACAGTCCATTATGGTCAATTTGTGTGATATCCAATTTTGAATAAAATCATTAAATTTAAGACAATAAAACAATAAACTTTTAGTAAACCGCACATCAACTTTTTTACACGTCCGTTGCAGAGGTTAAGCTATTTATTATCAACACGAATCTGTTTGAAAGAAAACCTTGAAACAATTCAAAGTATACAAATACATAAGCACAGGGAATGTATGTATTTTAATATTTAAATATATATATATATATATATATATCTAAACTTCTGTAGCATACACAATTCTGTATAAAATTGAGTATAGTAGTATAGAGTTAGAGTATAAAGTATAGAGTTGCGCGTATATCTTCAACGCAAATACTAAAAGTTCTCGTAACGGAACCGTAAGAGTCTCGAAACCGTTCATATGTGTAGATAACCATTAGTTGTAACATGCGAGTGAAAATAACATCAGCTACTATTGATGTTATTTTTAATGATGAAAATTTGTTCTATTAGTTCATTAAACGACTCTTATTTTCCAAATACAACATTTATCTCTCCGTCAAAATATCTTCCCAATCAGTATGATAAAGCAAATTAAGTTTAGCTTACTTAAAAGAACAAATACATAAACGGACATGTTCAATTAACGTTCCTATTGAATAATTTCATTGTCCAAATTACGATATTTCTTCCATTATACTGAAATGTTCTATCTTGTGGAATGATTTTCGAAAGGAGCCGTGGGCCTAATACGCAGACGTTAAATTTGTCAAAATAAAATTTTTATCAGATTTGTGTATACATACAGTGGTAGCGTTACGCACAGTAGCTCCAAGTTATATACGAGACCAGCTAATAGTTCTTCATTATTGTAACAGTTTAAAGGTAAAATATTTAACAAATCAAATTCAAACTACAAGAAAAAAAAACTGATTTGTACAATACAGCAAGTAGTTTCAAATTTGCTTCCGCAAAGTGTTAATAGTTGACCTATTGCAATATAAACATTGGAACAACTTGCAAATGTGTCAGCAGGGTAGGTAACTGTTTAATTAAACCAATAACAAAACACAATTAACGCATTAATGTAATACGCTCTTCAATGTATGTATATACATAAGAATAACTACTTATCTGTTTCTCACACAGTTACAAGAGATAGCACAATGTACCTTAAATGATCAACAATTATTTGTGAAACATCAATAAATCATCTAACATTTGAAGCAGATAATATGACAACAAGTATCTTTTTGTCAAGTAATACCGTATGATAAAAGCTCAATACTTAAAAATTATCTTCACTAGTTTATGTTCATTATTGTAACTAATAAATGATTATTTGGCGTGAGACTTTATTATTCATGATCAAGTAATGCCGATGTCAATATTATTTCTTTTAAATATTTCAACCTTATATTTAAGTAGTTCGTCTACGACTTTGCTGGTTAATATAAGACTATATATTCGCCAATATATTGTTTCACTTTGGCGCTCAAATGATCGTATCACACTTGTGTCAGTTAATATGTATTTTATTTCTGACATTTCCGTTTCCTATAGAGATCACTTTTGAAGCGTCATGACAATATAATAATCATCAACCAAGTGTAAATATGTATCATATTCAAATTGTTAGTATCTTTGTTAAAAGTTTGCTCCGAAACGTTGCTTTAAAAATAAACTACGACAATGAAACCTAAATGTTATGTAAAATATCAGGAAATAAAAACGAAGTATAATTAAAATAGTTAATGTGAAACGTTGTTAGTTTTGAACATGTACCGGTAGCATCCGAACAATCGTCTACGTAATCACGAAAATTAAAAAAAAAATATTCATGCTCATAAAAAACAAAAACACTATGTTTAAAGTTCTTCCAAACCAAGTTCCAGAAAAAAGAGAGAAATATAATAGACTTGTTGATTAACATCACGCAATAATCCCAGACAAAACGATAAATAAATCCGTCTATTCTTTCGTAGTGCGTTCCGTTGTAAGTTCCTAATTGTAACTGTTAGCATGTTATAATTTATGATTTTGAGCTTTCTTTCCACGCTGGCGACAAAACAGAAAGGTAAACATTTCCTCGCTTCTTCCTTGCAAAGTCTGTAACATAAAAATTCTTAAGATGTTACAATAAAACACGTGATCATGCCTGCAAGATTCAAAATCGTGCTGTTTTGAGTGACTCTAGATGATGTTTGATTGTCAAGAATTCTCAAAATGTACATACTATTAACATACTGTATCCCAATTTTCCTTTTTAAAATGTACTTTTTATGTTTATCAGATACCTTTAATTTGCTGTAAATTAATAAGTTGACGAAAACTATTTAAAGGCAAATAAATTTATCATATCTTCTTTAGTTACAAATATCCTTGTAAAGAAGAATTATTGCACGACAGGTGTATTATTAGCTCCTTTTTCCAAATATAATTATTGTAAAGAACGAACTATTGGATATTGTCAATACATGTATATCTTGTGATCATTGAAAGAGTTGTCCAGTATCTATACAAACATAACATTGAGACAGTACTTATATGACATATTCAATAGGATAAATGAGATGTCTTTTAATTGGACGTAATTGGACATTTAAATTAATATTTCTTCAACATATTTTTCTTTAAAGAAACATCTATATTTCCATTGTACAGGGGTTGATGAACAGGCGTAAAATTTGACTTCTTGTCATATCAAGAGAAACAAAAGTGTATGAAACTTTATGGTATTATGTCTGATCCTTGATTTACGATGATGTAAGAGAGTTATGCCACTGATGGACGATATAATAACTCATACACGGTATTTTTTTATGAACAAGTATGTGTTTTTATAGGGACTATTTTAGTATTCACGGGTCCATTCAGGCGTTCAAGAATGGTGTTTGATTGAGCGCAAAACGTCGTTTTTATCGTTTCTCTAAAGAAAATCGCGATAGTTCCATCACATGTTTTGTGAAGATTCTCAACCTACACTTAGTTGAGGTAGTTGAGTTTAGATTAGTTGGAAAAACAACATCATGAGTGATATAAATTCTCCATCAAGCGCTAGTTCTTGCCCAAAATATGTTCTCCTTCGATCAAAAAATTGTTTCTTTGTAAGAAAGTAAATCATGCCTTTGACCATGCTTCCTATGTAACAGCTAGCTCTGTACTCGTTGAGAGTCTTAATTAGTGCAGACATTCTGAGCGCGATATAGATTATCTTTGAAAAAGCAACAGGATTTTGTCGAACATTAGTCGTTTAACAAACAAAGGTACGCAAATATAATACGAATGTAGCTTTCACGCGAATGTATGCTAACAATTAGCACCTCCTTTCCAAGAAGTGTCTCGTTGTTATATTATAACTACAATTGACTAACTAGAATACGTTTACTTCAGTGCAGGACTAATGCAGTAACCCCATGTACTTTTTCTTTAAACTAACAAACATAATATGTATATGGATAACTTCATAACAACTTAATATGTAAATAGCAATTATTGTTCTCTTCTAGCCTGTCAGTACGTATCTACAGTGGATCATTGAATAACATCGCTTCTGCATAAATTTGACATTTTCGTGTTGGCAATATGTTATGTAAGCGTATACGAGACATGCACACATTGCAAAGCCTTAAAGTTACCGTTTTTATGGGTAGGTGTTCTTAGAATACGAAAAGGTAAACATATGAAAAAACCGTTTTGTTAAATTGCACCAGTCTTCACAAAATATCAACAAGTCTGAAAATTACCGATTGTAGTCAATATTATTCAACTTAAAGGGGGGTTCTTTACTGCGAAATATATTATACATTAATATGCATATTCGAATATGTATGCTTTTGTTTCAATTATATCCTGTAGTTTTCTTTTCTCTTTCTCAGATAATATGTCATTTAAATTTCGATTAGCATATTGAACAGAGAGTATTACTTTCCATCGTTTAAGTAAGTTAGTGTATGGTAACCTATTGTTGTTTTTGGACGGAAATCAGAAAGACTTTAAAACAGACAAAAAGTCATATTTTCAATTGATATACGTTGTTTATTAACTGTTGTTTCGAAACTTTAATATTTTTTTTTCTCTCTTTTTTTTTATTTCTCTTGCAACTATAACTTAACATAATATAGCACTCTAGTGGTGAATTAGGGAAAATTCCTAGATGAAACTAAAACGTATTTATTTTAATACATTCTGAAGTTGTAAAAAATTATACCAAAGGTACCAATATTTCCTCCACACACTGCCTTTCATATTACGCATTTTTTTTTTTTTTTTTGGTAATAGAAAATAGTCCCTCAGAAACAATAGTAAGTTATTCTGCAATGGAATTTCTTTCCGTACTTTGCAGTTGAAAATGAATTTCTTAACTAACATTATAATCAAATCCAGCTCCCTGGCAATGTCCGCACCAAACAACACTGTCTTAATGTCTAGTACTATACCAATATCTATATTATTTAACATAGTTTGGAGATGATTCCAAAGCCTAACTAAGAGTGGGCAATAATAGAACAAATATTCAATTGTCTCAACATACCTATGACAAAAAGTACAAGTATCATGAGTAATTGCTTTTATCAAATGCAAGTAATTATTGGACGGGATAATCCTCTGAAGCAGCCTATACTGAAACCGCCCCAAATTAACATCACTAGAACCCTTCAATGGCACTGAACAATAAAAAGACCAATCTTCCTCAGTAATATCGAGAGTACCACACCATTTCGTATAGGATTTCTGAATCAACTTCGATTCCTGTAGTAACTTCTTGTAAATATCTTTCGAACGGAACATACCATTGTGAAGCATTTTGTTAAAGTAGCAATTGTTTGGAAAAGCAATATCCATATTCCCATCTAGAGCAGGTCCATTCCAAAAAGTTTTAATGGAGTTAATAATACCATAATATTCTACAACATTTGTGGAAACAAGATATTTTTGGATGAAATTGTCAAAACTATATAACCTGCCATCAACTGTGACAATATCGCAAACAAAACGGATACCTTTGTCATACCAGCGCTTGTAATACACTGGACTGTTACCAATTTTAATATCTTCTCAAATAATTTTACTTCTTATCAGCTTAGATAAGATGAAAATTAGACGGGTAAGCGAAGTAGATGAAAAGTATTACTAAACTCTGTCAACTTTTAATAGTAACTAAGCTTATAGCAGTAAAATCAATTAGAAGCAATTGCCAAACATTTCTATTACTGCCTAGATATTGAATTTTTCTTTTCATTCGTAGCACCTTTTTCTATAATGATATACAATTTTAAAACAAGGGTTTATTTATTTGAACCAAAAACGATAAGTGTTCTTTTTAATGAGCTATAGATATATCAATTATGTTTGTTAAGTATAAGCATAGAATTATGGGATATGTTAAGGTGAGGCCTAATGGATTGGCGTCTTTCCTGAATTGTAGGCCGTATGCCTTTGCCTTGTACAACTTACTTAACTTGACACTGATTCTTCAGAATGTACTTCAGTTAATTGTACACTTGGTTTAATTTTGTCTAACCTCAGATATCGTCAAGCACAACAGTCAACAATTCAAGTAAGTTGTCGTTCTGTTAGTCTTAATGCTGGACTCCCTGTTAGGGTTGACATATACTTCTAAGAATTAACCATTCCACAGAAATGTGTAATCTAGATAAAAGCTCGGATCATTTTTATTTGGAAAGGAAGTATCCAGGTGTACTTCACATGTGATACTTTTCTCATATTTTATAGTTATAAAGATGTTTGATGATTTACAATTCTCAATAATTTCCTTGTCGGGTATTGAAATAGTTTAAGCGCTGATTGTGGCACATTGTCGATACTCGTCGAAAAGCCATTAGCTTCAATAGTTTACTTCACGCAATTACGAAAGTTCAGACTAGATTTATTCACACTTGTGAGTAGTTTATAGTAATATCAAAACGTTTCTGTGCGACGAAATTCACTTTTGTGGAATTTTTCATTACTGGCTTCAGTTTGGGAAATATTATTGTAGGATGTCCTACATTCATAAATAAAAACTTGTATTGAATAATACTTGATGGATTTAGTGATCTCACAGGAAAATGTAACCAAACGAGGGCAACTGTAATAAGGCTTACTAAAGGTCACCAGGAAAATGGGCCTAAAATCTACAGAAAGAAAAAAAAATCACTTGTTAGCAATTTAATTATGTAGGCTCGTGAAAATAACTTGACTCCTTCAAATCACTGTCCAGTGCTGATCAAAATTAGATTGATAAACCAAAACAAAAGAAGTGAAATATGGACCATCCATACGCTTTTATTGAAGAAAAATATTATTCATCATGTTTGGCTTCTGTAACCATGTTACTACAGTTTCATCATTTATAGTAGTTCTTTGCGTTATATTTTTCATTTCAAACACAATACACCTGCTTCAATTAGCCTCAATGTGCATATGTCTTATTTTAATTACCATATCATTTGTATACCGTGTAGTGAAAAGAAAGCTATTACAAGGTAAACATATACCACATATCTGCTAAAACATTCCTTTGCATATGGAAACGCATTTCATAAAATGCTGTTATTTACAGTTTTATTGTTTGTTCTGATCTTCTTCTTTTAATTATCATGTTACTAGACTTGCAGTATTTCCTATTCCAAACTCCGGGTTACCCAAGGGATTGCCATGAAATACTTAACCAATGTTCTCCTACCAAAGCCAAATCCGGTGTACACCTGATCAAACCTGACCAGTACCCGGAACCATTTCCCGCATATTGTGATCACAACACTTCATCTGGAGGTTGGACAGTAAGTGGTATATATTTTAAGAAGTGTACGCTTACAATTTCATACTTTATTCTAAAAGTCACGCATTGTATAGCACATTGAAAGTTTAATTCCATTTTCGTTTTACAGTGTATCGGATGATATACCTTGTACGATGTAAACATATTTTGGGCCGATTTGTATAAATTGTTAATGTAATGAAATCAATTAAATTAAGTGTATCATACTCTATTTCCTAAACTGAGCAAGAAAGTTTGGTTTGAAGTTACGACCATATGAGAATTAAAGACATCCGTTAATTGTGTAGCTTTGTTTTGAATTTATCAGGTCATACAGCGACGCGTAGATGGATCCATTGGGTTTAATCTAACCTGGGACGAATACAAAAATGGCATTGGTTTCTTAGACAGTGAATTTCTGATTGGTAATGATAAGTTATCTCACTTGATAAACCAAAAGAAGTACCAGCTGCGAATTGAGCTGGAAATTTATGCAGGCCTGTCAATTTACTTGACATACGACAACTTTCGCATTACCGATGAATGGGGGAATTATTCTATAACAAGTCTTGGTGATATCAACGGAAATACAGGTGAGATTTTTTATATTATTATCTCCATATCTTTGTACTCCAAACGGAAAATAGAAATTTTGAAGAAATATATCAACAGAAGAAACGAATATGATACATAGCTAAATATATTGGTTCACTCAGTCAAATATTTAAAACAAATATGTAGTATCATTTTTGTGTGACTTAAATGAGTATAAGTTGAAGTAACCGTAACCATATTAAATCCTACTTAAATTTGATCCTATGTTAACAATGAACAATGTTCCCAGGGGCTAGACCATCAGGATGTTAAGAAACGTTCTCTAATACCATTATGTCATAGCAGTGAATAAACACTTCAATGTAGGATTAAATTGACGTGGTTTAATCTTGCCCAGATTTAAACATCACCTGGTGCTTATCCAACAAGAATAATTTGGACAATACATGTGAAAGAACTTGTGAAAATCCAAATAATTGTGTCATACCGGATCCAGCGAATCCGGAGAGATGTCTTTGTCCAGAAAACCACATGATTCTTGGCGACAGCTGTATACCTCAAGAGCAATGTGGCTGTTACGTCCAAGGGGACGGTGTCGTATTAACAGTAAGTTTATTTGATGCAGTTCACAAATCTCAAATAATATGAAAACAAAACTTTAACATAAAATCTTTGATTCAAATTGATTAACTTTATGTTTTCTTGATTTATAATAAATTTGCATGATTATTTATTTGCATTTCCGTTTTGGAAATGGAAATGATTTATAATAAATTTGCATGATTATTTATTTGCATTTCCGTTTCGGTTTTACATATTCTTGCACACAATAATTATAGTTTGAAAACTAGTATAAATACAAGGCAAGATGATGAAACCCTCATTAACGTTTAGTAGTAGTAATTCAGTGAAGGATCAAATACGTTACAAATGTGTCATATGGCAATTCCGTTTACTTCTTTGGTATATGTCGTTTTACATTTATCTTTCCAGGAGAGTGAAACATACATTAATTCTGACTGTTCCTTACGGATAACTTGCAACAGTAACGTACTTACAAGTGAGAGGTACAGCTGTAGTGAGGACGCAACCTGCGAGAAGCGAAATAATATCCATCGATGTTACTGTAACGAATGGTTTGAAGGCAATGGTGTTACATGTACCCGTAGTGGACCGAGAGATTGTTCTGATCTTTTCGCAGCCGATAGAAGAAATAACAGAAAATATACCATTTATCCCGCTGGAAGCTCTGGGTTTGAAGTCTATTGTGAAATGTCTAATGGGGGATGGACAGTAAGTTTAGGCTATTGACAAACAAAAGCTTTATCATATTAAAATTGTTATTTTTCATATGACAGGGCTTCCTTTACTAATATTTAAATAAAATAAGTCAAGAAGTAGATTAAATTTATTCATCGTCTTATCAGTTTAACTCAATCCTATTATTGAACTACACCAGTTACTTTCTGTAAATTATTGTAGCACAATGAGACATTTTATACACTACACATGTTTTTGATACACTCGTATATTCTCTTTATAGATTTTGCAACGACGTACAAGTAGCTCCGTCAACTTTTATCGAAAGTGGAATGAGTACAAGAACGGTTTTGGAATTCCCACAGGAGACCACTGGATTGGCAACGATAAAATATACAAATTGACAAACCAAAATTCATACCAACTTCTAGTAGAAAATACAAACAAGGAAGGATCAACATACCACAGCCGTTATGGATCTTTTAGAATCAGTAATGAGAGAGACAAATACCGACTGTCATTGGGTGGCTACAATGGAAATGCTGGTATGTATTGTGATAACTGTCAATCATACGCAGACTTGTAGTTATTGCGTAATCTGATCCTAACATAACTACCTGTAGTCGTTATCACACTGTAGGATTTTTACTCGTACATATACTCAGGTCATGTTGTAAATCTAGTGTAGAGACTAATGTAGAACTATATACTAGACATCGTGCTTAGAGTACCGTACTAATTGCTTATTGTACAATTGCTTTCGATTTTAGTATGTGTATGTATATTTATATATTGTTACATCGTGATATACTATATCAATCATCTTCAATATATTTTTCCATTTACTTTCTCGCATTTTCACTCATGTAGTAGACACGATAAAGAGTAACAACTAGTATGTAAGCGCTGCAACAGTTTTCTTTGTTATTGAAATATATTATTAAAGAGTTAAATCATTGAATTTCAGTAAATATGCTTTATCGTTTCCGAACGAGAAGAAAATTAAGTTTCAGTTGACAATTCAATATTACTTCATGGAATTTATTTAAAAGCCAATAATACTACAATAAAAACCAAAAAAATAGTGCGACATTTTGTTGAGTGATCAGTCCACAAAAAATTGCATTTTTTACCTTCCCAAAGAGCAGTACCTGACTTGGATCATATCGTTATGAGCTGTATCATTTGTATCGTCTTTATCGCTGTATCGTCAGATAAAAGTTAATCAGTATTTCATTGATATTAAATAAAAGTAAAAACGTCAGATGAAATATAAGACGTTTCACTGGAGACGATGATTACAAAGATGAAAAAATCAAGCACTAAACATCTTTTCCTCTAATATGCAAACCTACTATGCTGCAAAGTTAAAACTTTACTTTTCAATAAGCAGAGAATGTGTACTTCAAATAGTTAGATGTTTACATTTCTACTCATCTCCCACGAACCTTTAAAATTGCTTTATTATAAAATATTCGTTGCAATAGTTGAAATAATGGTATGAATTATACTATTGATATAATTAACGGTGTTATTAACTAAAGTTCATAAACGAACGGTCAGAATTGGAACAAAATAACAATACAAAGCATTCCCTAATTATTTGTTATTTTCCAGGTAACAATGCTATGGGGGCAAATTCAGGGCATCGATTCAGTACACACAATGAAGACAATGATGGATCGAGTACCTTCGACTGCGCAGAAAAACACCGAGGTGGCTGGTGGTATCCAGATGATGGTAGTACGGGCTCTACCAACCACTGCTACACATTCAGCAAACGCGAAGCTACAAGTCGATACGAGTACTCTGGTTGTAAATGTCATAATGACTGTGGCAGTTATCATTATTGTCCTTCTAGTCATCCACATTTCAAATGTTATGATTGTGACGGCTGTGGTTATATTTTTTGTTACACATATAATAACTACAAAAAAAGATGTTGTGCAAACATAAACCCGATCTATGAAACAACCTTCTATTCATGCGGCAACTCCAATCTCAACGGTGACTACTCGTTCAGCGATAACCGCGGTATCTTCTGGAAGAATCTTCACGGTTCCGACTGCGGTATAAAAACAACAACAATGAAAATACAGCCAAGTCAATGATCAAAATAGTAAATCAGAAGCATTGAAGGTAACACGGATCGGAAAAATTACAACATATGTAAAATAACGTTTTGTCGAAAATTAATAGAATAAGAAAACCAAAGTGAAAAAAGACAGCAATGAGTCAAACAGTCTTGTAAAGTCATTACATATCATGTACATTATCCTTAACATGTGGCAGGTTTATGCAAAGGTGATCATCTGTAGAATTCCAATGTTACATTATGTTATGGTCAAAAATATAAATGACGGTGCATTAATTTTCCATGGGAATAGTTAGCACTGCATGGAGCTCAATGCCGTCTGATCCTCTCATACTTTGTCACTTTTTCGATTAATGCATTGATTCAAAATGTTTTTCTTTAAATAATATCTTAAATCACTGAGAATAATGTACAATGAAGCAAAATAAAATAAATCAGTATGTTGACTTGTAATATTGTGTTTTGTATATTAAATAGAAGCAAATTGCAAATTTATGACATCGCCTAGGAACGACTTACCTTATACATTTTGATGTGCTTTCTGTGTTGTTGAATTATTGTCTCTGGAGAATCGGTTTTACTGTCTATACATCAAATTAAAACGTACTGTTATATTCAGAAGAAAAAAAACCTACCAAAACCACCTAACAGTGAAATGCTAAGGTCATATATCAGCTTTGATAACTAAAGAAGCGTTTACATTCACACGGAGTTGATCATATAAAACCAATGTTCTTGGCGACATTATTTGACAACATAAATATTGCAATAGACTCACTAACTTTTGTCATTAATCTGTATTGCCTTTCATTCTCACTATCTCATCTCCATCGAATACGCAAAAATATAATGTGGCATTTTGTTGACCTTGCCATCTGCTTTTCCGAAATACATTAACGACCGTTCAACAAATTCCTACTTAAGTGCGATAAACACTTGAACATCTCCGCCAGCCCTTGTCGGTCCAGACTCATAATAAGCACAATGTTGTTGACAATGCGCTTGGCTAAAATGTAGCACATATGGGGAATTTTCTCGCCATGTCATCCTTTGCGAAGATTGAGAACATAAAATAAAAGCATGAAAAAAATGACAACTGTAAGAAAACAGTTAACTAAACAAAGGCTCAAAGCGTATTAAAGTTACAGAAAAGATTGTACTTGTAGTCGGGGTGGGGGAGTAAATTCAAGCCAAACGTAGATTTTACTGTTATCAAGAAAGGAATCCATCAGTGCGGAGGATACTTTCAAAACACTTTAAAATACCAAGTACTTTTTGGCTTAAAACCAATCGTTCAATTCGGAAACTTCAGAGGAATAACGGCTGTGTTTTGACTGAAAAACACGAGATATTGAAATAAATGAAAAGGTGTTATTCCTCTCTTTATGAGAGTGCGGTCACAAGCTTGGCCAGAGCTTCCTTGGAAATCTTCTAAACAATTCTCTTAGTGTTGAAGATTCTGAATTATGTAAAGATGCTCTTTCCCTAAATGAATGTAAACAATACCTTTTCTCGTTGGTAAATGACAAAGCCCCAGGCTCTGATGGTCTGTCTGTTAACTTTTATAAGAAATTTTGGCCAGCGATCGGTCAAACTTTGTTAGACGCATTTAACTATAGTTACCTCAATGGAACTTTGTGTAAGTATCAGTCAAGAAGTACTGTTACTCTTATTTTAAAAGCCGGAAAGGATTCTGAAAGCCTTAAAAATGACCGTCCTATCACATTTCTGAAAACCATATGCGTAGGAGCCCAATTTGATTTGGGGGAGGGGGCCCGAAAAATTCTTAGCATATTGCGCGAATTTTCACAAAAATATTTGGTCGGGTGGGGGGGGGCAGCCCCAAACCCCGCCTCCTACGCCTATGCTGAATACCGACATCCTGAATACTATTCAAAGTCGTTATACATAAAGTAATCGGTCCTCAAAGCGGTTTAATTATATTCCAATATTAATTATATTTCAAAAACGTTGAAGATTTTCTGTCAGATTCACATTTACACCGGTCGTATTTCCATATCAATTAATGAAACTGTATGGGAATATTTTTAGCACTTTACCAGAGCCATTTTCAATACCTCTTATCCCTCACGCATCCTCGTACGAGAGGAAGTTTAAAACAATGTATACAACGTTCCGACAATGTTAACTAATTGATTGAAAATGATTGAAATATATATGACGGATATTGCTAAAATATAGGTGGAAAAATGTCTTTGGATAATCGTTTATCAATTCCACAAATAAATATTTCATAGAGTATATGATGTGAAGGTTCTTCTCCGATCCATATACCCTCAGGAATCGATTACAGGGGGGTCTTCAAATTGTGTATTGTTTTAGAACTTTAACAGAACCATTTCAAATATCCCATATTCCTAATGTATTTCAATCCAACACATCACTGTACAAATTTATTATATAAACAAAGGTGGCGTATACAACACTTGAAATCAAAACATCTTTATTCACATATATGTGATTGGTAATTGTCAAATATCCATGAATATTTATTTGTATATCCTATTTTCGGTGAAAATCGATATGTCCGATTACAGGAATTGAATTGCTAGCAGTATGGGACGCCGTATATTGTATTACCAAATTTCTACCAGTACTTCAAAGTGATCTTTGTTGTGTTAGAGGGTGTGTCATAGCACAAACATAAGCAGGTAGAAATATTCTAAACGTCTTTGGAATGGTATTTATTTATATTGATCGAGAAGTTTTTCAGCAACAATAATGTTAAGGACTTTCATTGGCTACTTTGTACAAAAAACCTAGACGGAATGGGAGAAAATCATGAAGATCACGAGAGAAATGTAATAATATTCCGGCAATGAGTTATAATTGGCGAATTAACTTAAATAATGATAGAAATGTGTTTGAATGAACGCTTATCATTAATAATAAGTATGAGGTGATAGCTCTACTCCAACATGTCGTTAACAGCGCCTTCTTACTTGTTGTAGTATTACAATTAGAGATAATAAAGACATATGTTTGTACAATTTTGACCAAATCATCATGTACTATACACCCATCGATACCATGCAGTGTTACTCACGGCATATATGCGAGTACAACCATTTGGTTGTATCTTACTACCAGTAAACATTTTAACCGAGTGTCAAACATTTTGTCTGACACAGTAAAATGTAATGTGATCTCTTTTATTAGGCTTATATAATACTTCACTCTCATCCTCTCTCACCACGTTCCGAATACAATCCTGTAATTATAACTAGGTGATATACCTACACAAGGTTATGTGAGGAAGGGGGTATGCAAGTGAATTAACACAAGAAGTATGGACTCCGATTTCTTGGCACAGATAATAACGTCTGACAATTTGTCTGTGTATATTGTAGTAAAGAATCCACCACGCACGATTCGTCATCATTCAAGATGTATTTCCTTGTGATGTCATCACATCGAACACGTGGAACAGTGCTACGTGGCTCAATCACGTGATATCATACGGTTTATACGTCCATCGGATTCCGTTAAGTATCGTGAGTTGCCAGCCACGTTGTTTATCATATAGTAGCTTGTACATACCAGCAAGGAAAATAGAAGGCATCACCTTGTAAATGATTGTGTAACGTCAAAGCAGTTAAGGTACTTTGAAATCAGTATGCGTATGAAATGGGTAGTTCCTGGTTATGATCATTTAAAGTGAATTGCATCATTTCAACAGTTTACTCCATGAGTGAGATTGTAACAAATAATATAATAATATGTGAAAACCAGCCGATACTCATAATTAGCACAGTAAGTACTGGTGCCACCTGTAATACATGTTACCGTGTTACGAACACAAAGTAAAGATTAACGATGCACGGTTGTGGGACATGAACAGTAGTAACATGTACGGTACTAGAGATGTGTTTGAAGTAAAGTAGGTACTGTACCGTTTGATTCCAGTTCACAACTCTCTTTAAATAACGTCAAATCGTCATTCCGAGAACGAAGAAATGCAATGTTCCGGTATACCCATAGGCTTACTGGTAGCATAAAACGACTAGATACGACTTCATTTTCGAATCGCGTGAACTCGCACCCAATGGTTGGCACAGCAACTACAGTTATGTCCCACAACCGTTTATCAATAATTATCAGCAATTACTACTTTGTGTTCAAAACATTTGTTACAAGACATGAATAGTAGTTAATGTACGAGCCATGAATATCGGGTGGAAAAACAATATTATTGTTGTTGTTTTAACCAAATTATTGATAATTTTTAACACCCCAGTAAATAAGAACAAAACCACATCGTTAAATACTCTATTCCGTGATAGGCCAGCAGAAATAATTATTCCTGTGATTCGTCTTATATCCGAAAGGTGCTGTTTGATATCGATATCTCACTATTCCGAGCGGTTTGGTGTTAAAGTATGTTAATACGTTGAGAGCGTCTTTTGCATGCATGATGTCCCATATCAGTAAACGACGGACAAACACGGTTCTTAGTGCTTATCATTTGCCTTCCACATTCGACTTAATATTTGTTAATTCGTAAAGATATGTGGCAAGCTTAAGACAATGACAATCTAGTCATTTAATTCAGTAATGGTCAATATACAGATAATTTGACATTTATTGTGTGGGATGTAAACAACCATTCTTATCATTTCCTTGTGGTAAAATCACGAGTTTTAAATTTTAACTAACGATTCGAGATAAAAGAGCTTCTAGGTGAACAAAGCACATATTTATCATGTAATAATAATGACACTTACATTAAATGCAGATGTCGATATGGGACACACTAGATTGCATAACATAAATTATGGCTCTTAAATGTGACCGACTGATATATAACGTGGTGCAATTGGACATCCGTACGTATGAAGGTGCCTCCTTGTGTAACGATTTCACGTTCATTACTTCTGTCACTGTCTCAGAAGGTCAGCAAGTATCTCCTTTATTTCGTGCACCTTTTTTCTCTCTTTCGTGTTGGGTCAATGGCAGAACTTCGAAGCAAATAATTTTTCGTCTTTGCGGTGTTGCTGCTTTTAAACTCAAATGGTTTTCGGGTAAGTCTCTAAAATATTAATAAAATGAAATTAATTTCTTCAAAGTAAAATTGAATTGATTTGTTTTACTTGTATAATTTTTTTTACTGATTTACAATTTGGTACTCAGTATTTCATTAACTTCAGATTAACAAATTCCTGTACGTCTTTCTACATATAAAATAAAACAACGGTCTATCTGCGCTGACTTGTTACGTCGAGTATTCGTAGAGAATATTACGATTGGTGAGCTATCGGCTCTATTCAACTGTAACTTTTTTGAAATTGAGATATGTTTTTTGTGTGTAAATGTTGTGCGTTATCGAGCATTATTCTGCACACAATTATCTCTCTTTATTACTTTATTGCATTTATTATCTTGCCCTTATATCTTCTGCTGATAGCCCCACTATTCGTACTGTCAATCCTGTATCATTAGTTGATACCCAACGCGTAAAAAGAAAATCTACAACAGAATTTTAATAGGCAGAACATCTATCTTTGACATGTCTTTTTAGAGGCTAAACTATTAAAAATCAAGACGAATATCTTTGGAGAAGAACTTTGAAACATACAAAATACATATACATATGGAAATGTCTAAATGTTATCACTTATATATATCTCAAATTCACACAATTCTGTTTATAATACAAGTTTCTCGTCCATATTGAGTGCACAGCCGGTCTTGTAACGAGGGCATAAGGGTTTCAAAAACCTACATATGATTGAATATCCATTATCCTATGCTAAGAAATATAACGTTATGATTAACTTGTGAACTAATCATTTGTTTATCAAAGAAAATATCGGATGCAATTTAAAATGCGAAGGTATAAAACAAGTAACAATGTCAAGAAAGAACTTGAGAAGATATTCCTTCACGATGACAATTTGTTCCATCAATTCATAAAATAATTCATATATTACGAATACAACATTTATCTCTCCGTCAAAATTACTGCCGAACTAGTATGATAAAATAAATAAAGTTCAGCTTTTGATTTTCTAAAAGAAGAAATATGCATGCGGAAATGATAATTAAAGTTCTAAATAAGTCTAATTACTAAATTGCTATTTTTACAACGTTATACTGATATGATCAATATGTTGGATTTAGTATTTCTTAGACACAGAAGTTTAATATGTCAAAATTAAATATCTGTTAAAAATGTATTTGATTCAGTCATGTGCGTTAACCATAGGAATGATTTTTAACGCATGTCAATGTAATAATCATAAACTAAATGTGAATATTTAAATAGTCGACATACATGAAAGAATTTTGCACGAAACTTTCCGTTAAGAATACAAATAGAGTACGACAATGATAGACTAAATGTTATGAAAAGTGATGGGAAATAAGGTATAAATAAAAAAAAATCAATGTGAAAAGTTTTTAGTTTTGAAATTGTGACGGTAGCATCAGAAAGTGCTTCTACTAACCGACAATAAGAAAGAAAGATTCATTCTAAGAAAGTTTTTTTTTTAAAGTTTTACCAAAACAATGTTACGAAAAGGTAGAACAGTAACACAGACTTGTTCATTAACATTACTCAATCATCCCAGACAAAAACATAAATAGATGTATATATCTTCTCGCTGTGCGTTTCCGTTGTAAAGTTCCTGATTCTGTTTTTTAAAAGAACAAAAACTGTAGAAATGTTGTCATTTACGATTCAGAGCTATTTCCCCACGTTGTCGACAACACAGGCTTGAAGCTATCATATCCTCGTTTCTTCATGCAAAGTCTTTAATTAAAACTATTGAACACTTTACCATACAACACGTGATCACGTAGACAAGAACGGCTATTTTTCAAAATCGTGTTGTTGTTATTGAGTCTAGACGAGGTATTATTGCCAAGAATTTTCAAAATGGATATAATTTTACACAAACTCTATAAATTGTTTCACAAGAAACCTAAACGGCCTTGTAACGAGAGCATATGGGTTTCAAAACCCTACATATGATTAAGTATCCATAAACCTACGCTAGGAAAAATGACTTTATGATTAACTTGTTAACCAATAGTTTGTTAATCAAAGAAAATATCGCATGAAGCTTAAAATGAAAATGTATAGAACAAGTAACAATATCATAAAACAACTTGTGAAGTTATTCCTTCACGGTGACAATTTGTTCTGTCGATTCATAAAAATTTTCATATTTTCCGAATACAAAATGTATCTCTCCGTCAAAATGACTGCCCAACTAGTATGATAAAATAGATCATTTTCAGCTTTTGATTTTTTTAAAGAATAAATATGCATACAGAAATGATAAATAAACTTTTGAATCATTTTAATATCCAACTTGCTATATTTACAACTTTATACTGATATTATCAATCTGTTGGATTTAATATTTGTAAGAAGCATTATTCATTATAAACAGACGTTTAATATGTGAACATAATGTATTGATGGGTTTTTCGTGTACATAAAACTGGCAGCTTTACGCAGTGTAGCTTAAATGTTTTTTTTTTACAAAACGAGCTAAGAAAACCTCATTATTGTAACAGTTTATGTGTGCAATATTTAACAATCAAGTTTACACTACAAAAACAGTACTAGATCAATTCAAAATTAGAGAATTCCAAGCACTTTCAAATTCTCGTTCACAAAAGTGTTAATATGTTAAGTATTACAATATATGTATATCTGACAACAACTTTCAAGTTTGTCCTCTGTGCAGGTATCTGTAAAACATAACAGACGCATTTATGTAATACACTATTCAAAACAGGCACGTAGGCCTACGAACGAATAAATATTGATCAGTTCACCATGCAAATACACAAGAGGAAACGAATGTATCTTACAAGGATCAACAATTATTTGCCAAACATCCCCAACACACCTTATATTTGATACGATAATTAGGCAACCGATATTTGTGACCCAAGTAACCCCTTTTTGTACTAGCTCAATACTGATACACCGTCTCTAATAGTTTTATGTACAAACTGTATATCTTAATAATTCTGTATTTTGTCTTGAAACTTTTTTTTTCATGACCAAGCAATGTCAGTCTTAATATTCCTTCTTAAAATGTATCAACCTCTTAATTTCAATTGTTTCTCTGACGATTTCCGGGTTAAGGTAACACTGATTGTTCTCCAATGTCTTGTTTCCTTCTGGCGGTCATTGTATTGTATTACACATGCATCTGTTAATAATATTTTTGATTCGGTCACCTGCGTTTATCATATGGATGATTTTGACGCTATCAATGTAATAACCATCAACTAAATATAGTTATTTTAATAGCCAACATTTTTGTAACAAGTTTGCACGAAACACCGCTTTAAAACTAAAAATAAAGTACGAAAATTTTAACCTAAATGTTATGAAAAGTGATAAGAAATTGAGAATAAAGTATATTACAAAAAAGTCACTGTGAAACGTTGTTAGTTTTGAAATTTTGCCTATAACATCAGAAAGATCTTCGACTAACCCACAATAATAAAAAAGATTCATTCCAAGATTTCGTTTTTTTAAATTGTACCAAACCAATGTCAAGATAAAGGAAAAGAGTAAACAGACTTGTTTATTAACATTACTCAATCATCCCAGACAAAACAATAAATAAATTCGTATGCTTTCTCGCTGTGCGTTTCCGTTGTAAATTTCCTGATTCTTTTTTTTTTTTTTAAAGAACAAAACTGTAGAAAGGTTATAATTTAGGATTCAGAGCTTTTTTTGCCACGTTGTCGACAAGACAGGCTTGTATCCATCATTTCCTCGTTTCTTCCTTGCAAAGTCTATAATTTAAAAAATATGGAAAATGTTACCATACAACACGTGATCACGTAGACAAGAACGGCTATTATTCAAAATCCTGTTGTTTTGAGGGAATCTAGATGATGTTGATTGCCAAGAATTTTCAAAATGGATATAACTTGACAGAAACTCTATAAATTGTTTTACAAGTAGTCATATTTGAAATTTGATGTGTTTGTTGAACAGTTACCTATCATTTCCTTTAAAGTTAACAGATATCCTTTACTTTGATACTTAGATTTTATAATAACTACTTTGACAAAAATATCGTTTTAGAGAAGAATTTTTGCACGACTGGTATATCATTAGCTTCTTTCTCCCAACATACTTAATTAACGAGTTATCGGATAATCTCAGCACATGTAAACCAGGTAAGAGTTGTCTTGAACCAATACACAAATACAATACTGACTAATTCTAATATGTTATATTCAATAGGATAAATGTGATGTCTTACTGAATTAGACGGATCGTGCATTTATCTGAATTATGAATTATGACCTCCTTCAACGTAGTATCTTACTTTCTTTCATACAAAGCTTTGCATACAGGCGTCAAATGACACTTCCTTTTATATCAAGGGAAGAAAAGAAAAATATGTGTCGTTATGATATTATGTGTTATCCTTGATTTAGGATACTTCAGAGAATTACGCCAACCATAGGTAAAAAAAAAAAATACTCATGTACGTTTTTTATGAGGAAGTATGTGTTTTCATGGGAGCTGGGTTCACGGGCATGTTGTGGGGCTTTCAAGAATGGTGTTCTGTCTTAGATAGATACAGTACACGTAAAGTTGCCAAAAGAGTATCCGCTTTTGTTGATGTAGACAAAGGGTAATCAAAACAGTTTTCGTTATGGATACGATAACTTGTCTTTTTTATTATACATAAGGTTATTTTGATTGAGCGTGAATCGTCGTACATGTGTTCGACCTTGCCCAAATATTTTCTACTCTTAAACTTGTTTTTTTTTTATTTATAAAAATATAAAATATTACTTTAACAATGTTTTTGTAGGTTACAGATAACTCTGCATAATGTGTGTACATTGAAAGCCTTAGTTATTGCATACGTTCTGAGTACAATATTTCTAAAAATATCGACATATTTTCTATGAGCAAAACGTTGTTGTCGCAAAAAGTTGTTGCAGCAGTTGTAGCTTTCAGGCGAACGAATGTTGACAATTAGCGTCAGTAGCTGGGGCGTAAAATGTATACGTGTTTTGTGAGGTTGAAGACAAACAAGATATATTGTGTTGTTGATGCTTGTCCAAGTCAATCAAGTGGCTCGTACGTATTGCAACAAACAATACTCTTCTTCACAACGGATGAATTTTCAATTGTGGTTGCTCTATTTTTGGACATATTTTCAAAACTTGGCTATTTTCAAGCTTTTGAGGGTAAATTGCACGTTGTCCCAGTATATAAGTACCTCATTAGCATAATATATCAAGTTTCCCGCTATAGATAATTGCACTTAACTTACTATACGAACACCACTAGGATAATGCTGATGTTTGTACTTTTGATTTTCTTTCAATTATATATTGTAGGTTTTTTTTCGTTTTCTCATATAATATGTCATTTACATTTCAATTAGCATAATGCACAGGGAATTATTACTTTCATCTGCTTATCGTAGTTATGATCGTTTAGTTAAGTTAGTGTATGGTGACTTATGATTGTTTTATTTATAGTAATGATAAATGAGAGGTATTAGAAGACATGCAAACATACATATAATCATATGTTTAAACAATTAATGCTATTCAATAAAACCTACTTTCAATATTAGCTATGCTTATAAGCAGTAAAATCAATGTCAAAGAAATATTAAGATTGCGAAACATTCTATTACTGCTTAGATTTTGGAATGTGAAATTTTCTTTCCGTTCTTATCATCTTTTTCTACAATAATTTTCAAGTTGAAAATAGTTCATTTATTTGAATCAAAAGCGAAATCAGATTGTATTTTAAGAGGCTATACAAGTCTGTTTTGTATATTTAAACTTAAAATGATAGTATATGTTAAAATGAAAGTGTAATAGATAAGCGTATGTTCTTTTTTTGTGATACATTGACCTTCGTACAACCTTCTTAACTCGATATTGTTTCTTCAGAATGTACTTTGCTTAATCGTACATTTCCTTTATTTTTTGTTACATCAGATATCATCAAGCACAAGAGTCAACGATTCAAGTAAGTTTTCGTTCTGTAAGGGTAACGGTTAATATAAACTTCCGAAAGCTAACCAATTAACTTAAATTTGTTATCTAAATCATAATTTGGAAAAAAAATTAATATAGAAAGGAACCATCTAGATGTACTTCAAATGTGGTATTTTCTCCTATTTCAATTTGTAAGATAAATAATAATTTACAATTCTCAATAATTTCCTTGCACTGTTTTTGAAGTAGTTTTAGCGCTGATTTGGGGTAAATTGTAGATTCTCAGCGATAATAAAACTGAAAGAAATACAAGTCATTAGTCAATATTTATTTCAAGCAATAAAAATACTTCCGATTATGTTTATTCATATTTGTTAGTAATTTGTGCAAAGTAAGTTGGCCTGACGTTTCGATCCTAGCAGGATCTTCTTCAGAGGCTAAATGGCAAGTAACAATTAAAGAAGGGACAAAACACGCACTTTGTTTAGACTATGTATACTGTAGGCTTGTTCAATAATTTGGCACTTTCAAATCTCAGGTCAGTGTTGATAATCCTGAGATTGTTGTAAGCTGAAAATAGGTCCAAATCATACCCTCTTGTCGAGGAAAGCTATTACTAATCATGTTTGCTTCTGAGACCATGTCGTCACAGATTCACGGTAGTTCTTTGCGTCAGATTTTCTTTTCAAATAAAATATACTTGCTTATATTAGCCTCCATGAATATTAGCCGAAAATGTTTGAATACCTTTTCTTATGGTTCATGGTAGTTACCACGTCATGTTTACTGTGTAGTTAAAACAAATCTATTGCAATGTAGCCATATATTATATTTCTCTTGAAATAATTCTTTACATATGGAACTGTATCTGCAACAGTTTTACGATTTTTTCTCATCTTTTTCTTTACAATATTTTGGTGCTAGACTTGCAGTATTTTCTATTCCAAACTCCGGAGTATCCAAGGGATTGTCATGAAATACTTAACCAATGCTCTTCTACCAACGCCAAATCCGGTGTATACCTGATTAAACCTGACCAGTATCCTAAACCATTTCAGACATATTGTGATCAAAACACTTCATCTGGAGGTTGGACAGTAAGTAAAATATTTCAAGACGCGAACACTTACAATCACATACGTTACCCTCGGAGACACACTTTATAGGACACATTGGCATTTTCAGTCATTTTAGTTTTACATTGTGTCTGATGATATATCTTGTACGAGGTATGTTTATTTGAAGTTTAATATCAAAACAAAACTACTCAGTGTAATAACATTGACTTTTCGTACGATTAGAGAACTTGTTTTCTGTGCACACCTATGGTAGTGTTCTAAATATGTATAAACATAATTTACAACACAATATCACAAATGTGTTCTATCCTATTCGTACTTGATGTGAGCCGCACGTATTGGCTATAAGGTTTAGTTCATAAGATAATGCAATATATCCGTTAGTTGTCTACCTATCTTTTGAATTCTTCAGGTCATACAACGACGTGTTGATGGATCCATCGGTTTTAATCGAACCTGGGACGAATACAAAAACGGAATTGGTTTCTTAGGCAGTGAATTTCTGATTGGTAATGAAAAGTTAGCTCACTTGATAAACCAAAAGAGGTACCAGCTGCGCATCGAGCTAGAGAATTATGCAGGCCAGTCATATTCCTTGACATACAACAACTTTCGCATTGCCGATGAACGGGGGAATTATTCTATAACAAGTCTTGGTGTTGTCGAAGGAATAACAGGTTAGACTTTTTTTAAATGATTTTCTCCATATTTTTGTAGTCAAAACGAAAATTAAAGAATGCATAAAGAAAAGTTCCAATGGAGGAAATGATTATGATACACAACAATATTGATAGAATCCCATAGTCGAGTACTTGAAATTGTCATATTATTTTGTATGTGTGACATAAATGAGAATAAGCTGAATGAGCCTTAATTTAACGATAAAAAATCCCGCTTATATTTAATCCTATGTTAACAATCAGCAAATCTTCTGAACGGCCAGAGCATTACGTTGGTAACACGATGATCTAATAACGTAATGTCACAACAGCGAGTTAACACTTCAAGCTAGGATTAACTGGCTGTGGATTCAATTTCCCCAGATTTACCCATTACCTGGTGCTCATCCAACAAGGATAATTATGACAATACATGTGAAAGAACTTGTGAGAATCCGAATGATTGTGTCATACCGGATCCAGCGGATCCAGAGAGATGTCTTTGTACAGAAAACCACATGGTGCTTGGCAACAGCTGCATACCTCAAGAGCAATGTGGCTGTTACGTTCAAGGGCAAGACGTGGTATTAGCAGTAAGTTTATATGATGCCGTTCACAAGTCTTAATATTTACCAGTAATACGTACACTTTAGCATAAAATCTTGGATTTCAATTGATTGACCTTACTCTTTATTATATATGTTATTAATTCTCATGATTATTGATGATATAGATTTTCACTTCTATTTCGTTTTACCTGTTCTTGCAAAAGTCTTCTAAATTGAGACCTAGCAAAATACAAGGCATCCAAAGCAATTACACCCAGAATGATGAACTTTACCTAATATATATAAAACGCTCACGACCATTTTGTAGTAGAAATTCAGTTTTACTCCAAGAGCGTTATCAAGCGTTGTACCAAATAAACATTGATTTTACTTTCACTGAAATATGTCGTTTAACATTTACCATTTCCAGGAGAGTGAATCTTACATTAATTCTGACTGTTCCTTACGGATAACTTGCAACAGTAACGTACTTACAAATGAGAGTTACAGTTGTAGTGCAGACGCAACCTGCGAGGAGCGGAATGCTGTCCGTAGATGTTACTGTAACGAATGGTTTGAAGGCGATGGTCTTACATGTACCCGCAGTGGACCCAGAGATTGTTCTGATCTTTACGCAGCAAACAGAACAAATAACGGAGAATATACAATTTATCCCGCTGGAAGCTCTAATTTTGAAGTCTATTGTGAAATGTCTAGTGGTGGTTGGACAGTAAGTTTTAACAATTGAAAAAACAGAACTTTACCATGTTAACTTTTCATTTTCTCATATAACAGGACTTCGTTCACTAACATTTTAATGAAATAATTCAATTATTTGATTCAATTGATCCATCTTCCTATTGCTTTAATCCAATCGGATATTGACCTTCACCAATCAATTTTTCTAAATTATTGTAGTAAAAATGACATATTTCATATATTACTCACATCCAATCGATAAACTCGTTGATTTTCATTCTAGATTTTGCAACGACGTACAAGTAGCTCCGTCAGCTTTTCTCGAAACTGGAATGAGTACAAAAACGGGTTTGGAATCCCAACAGGAGATCATTGGATTGGCAACGAAAAAATATACAAATTGACAAATCAAAAAGCCTACCAACTTCGAATAGAAAAGACAAACAGGGAAGGATCAACATACTACAGCCGTTATTCATCATTTATAATCAGTAGCGAGGGAGACAGATACCGACTGTCATTGAGTGGCTACAGTGGAAATGCTGGTATGTATTGTGCTAAATGTCAATCATACGCATACTTGTAGTTATTACGTAATATCATTCTAGCATAACTACCTGTAGTCGTAATTACACTCTTGGATTTGTACTCGTACATATACTCAGGTCATGTTATAAATATAGTGTATACACTAATGTCAAACTGTATTAGATGTCGAGCTTAGAGTCCCGTGCGCATTGCTCATTAAACAATTGCCTTGCATTTTAGCACGTGTTGGTAAAATGATATATTGTTGTAACATCATACATAATATATCATATCAACCACTTTTATATAGTTAGTAGCGTCTGCTTGCTCGCAAATGTCGAGCTTAAAACATTCAAAAAACATGTCAAATTAAAGTAATCCGTCAGTATGAAATATAAGACGTTATCACGAGAAAAGATGATGACATGAATGATACAATCAAACACTATATTTCTCTCACTCTTATTTGAACACCTAGCATATATTAAACAGTCAAAACTATATATTGTACAAAATGCCAAAAGTGAATACTTCAACAAATTCACCGTTTACAATTCTGTTAATCTGACACTCAGTACTATATTATTATTTAATTTTGGTCGAAGGAAGAGAAATATTAATATGAATACAATATATAAATAAAGAAATATATTGTAATACTTCACGATGTTCGCAAATGAGGTCCCAGACGAATTGGCAGAATTGAAACCACTCCAGTAAAATCCGCAAACTTGACTCCAGCACAAAAATATTACGTAAGCCCAACTTAAACGAACAAACAACAAACGCAAATATACCCGACAACTACAGCAAACGACTCCAAAGTGACATAATAATGTCCATTTATAAAAAAAAAGGAAAAAACTTCGTATTTTACAACAAAACACCTTCATTAATTGTTCTCTAATTTCCTTCCAGGTAACAATGCTATGGGAGCAAATGTAGGATATCGATTTAGTACGTACAATGAAGACAATGATGGATCGAGTACCTTCAACTGTGCAGAAAAACACCGAGGTGGCTGGTGGTATCCAGACGATAGTAGCACGGGCTCTACCAGCAACTGCTACTCATTCAGCGACCGCGTAGCTACAGGTGGCTACGATTACTCTGACTGTAACTGTTATAATGATTGTGAATATTGTCCTTCTAGCCGTCCACATGAGAAATGCCAAAATTGTGATGGCTGTGGTTATTATAACCATTGCTATTATTATTATCAAAGGAGATGCTGCGCAAACAAAAACCCGGTCTATGAGACAATTTTTTATTCCTGCGGCTACTCCAATCTGAATGGTTATTACTGGTCCAACGATTACCGCGGTATCTTCTGGCATAATCTTCACGGTTCTGATTGCGGTATCACAACAACAACAATGAAAATTCGTTCTGTTCGATGATCAAAATAGTAAGGTAAAGTCTTCAAAATAATAAGGATAGGAAACGGTTGGCGATATACTAACCTATGTTAAATATGGAAATACTTATCAAAGCTTGGCATATTTGTGTATTGGAAGATGAAAGTGAATGAAAGATACACTAACGAGCCGATGAACATTTTATAGTTATTACATCACGTACAGTATATTTAAAGTTGATCTATTATACCCAAAGACTACTTCCAAGACATGAATATGTTTTGAGGGACAATACCTAATGACGGTGAACTGCATATCTCATGGAACTCGATGATTTCTGATACTTTTTCTGTTCCCGTTACTTGCATTGAACTTGAACTGTGTTTATTAAAAGGACATCTTTAATAATGGCACTGAGAGTGATATCAAATAAAAAACAAATAAAAATATATAAAAACATGGCATAATAATGCTGAGTAGTTTGTTTGTCTTCAATTTTGCCATTATGTGGTATAGAAGCAAATGGCAACGTGGGAACGACATCAGTTTCTATTTACTTTCTGAGTTATTAAGAGAGTGTGTCTGACGATCAGTTATTCCAGTAGACTCCTGAGTTAACACCACTGTTATATTCTAAAAGAACACACCCAGCCGAAACTACCCTAATATTTTCCATCCTTATCCCCGAATCACTTCCCTTACAGTGAAACAATTAGATCATGTATTAGCGTTCGATAACTAAAGAAGCGTTTACATTCACACAAAGTTGATCATATAAGCATGGTTCCGGGCGACTCCTTTAATGAGCGATTTGTCGAAGGTGTATACTCAACCAGCCTCAGTAGCTTTGTCATTAGTCTACATAACTTTCCTTTTCCCCTGGTTCATCTCCATGTGAGAATATGATGTAGCTTTTATTCATATTGTCGTCATCTTGATTGTCCCAATTATATAAATCATCGTCCTCCGAATTGCTAGTTAAGTGCAATAAACACCTGATGATCCCCAACAAATCCCTTTCAATCCAGCACATATTTAAAGATTTACTATTGTGTTTAACATATAACAAATATGAAAGGTATTCCTCCATGAAACCCCTTGAGACTTATAAATTCAAAGGAGAGTGTCATTTTCAAGAATTTTTCCGACATGGGAAGGCAAAGGTGGGGGACACGGGATGACAGTGGCCTATGTATTCCGACTCCACTCTCTTGTATTCAACAACATTCATTGGAGTCTTGTAGATTAGTCAAAGAACTGGCGTTTATATATAAAACACATTTTCGTCACCGAATTTCTGGTATCGTTTGAAACATTTTAATTTCTCTGAACTCCAAGTTTCGATTCATGTATTAATTCAAGCAATTTCTAAGTAGGAAGTATAGGAGTAAACCTTGAGTCTTCGTCAATAGAAAGAAGATATTTTTTAGAAAACATCAACTAAAGAAAGGCTAAAAGAGTGGAAAAATTATAGCAAAGTCTCTAATACCCGCGGATTTCATTGACAGCACCCCATCCGCTCTTTCCTACAATCAGAGCATCTAAAATGTGACTAGAATATTTTCTAATATATCATGACTTTGTGTTAACTTATGGATGCCAAATACTACAACGAAAAGATAATGCAATATAAAAAACTGACTGTGTTTTATACCTTAATATATGGAACCAGTATTAATTCACACTGAACAAATGTTAACAATTAAGAGCAAGATAAACGGACTCGACGTATTATCCTGTCAATGCCAACAAGACTGTTAACACTAACATTGCTTTGAGATGACTCATAAACATGTTTAGTGTTTTTATTATAGTATTTCTAATTAAAACGGCAGAGAAATTTCTGAAAGATTCACATTTAGGCGGGTCGTATCTTCACCTTCAAAGAACAAGATGTTACACGTTACCATTTAAGTAGACTTATGAGTATACTTTTGGGGACTTTACCGGACCATTTTCCATCATCCTTAACCTTCACGTATCAGCCCACGAGAGCAAATTGATAACAACCTAAAAATGTTCCGACAAAGTATTCTTATTGAATATATTGTGAAATTAATATTGACGGATATTGCTAAAAATTGCTGGAAAAATATTTCTTTCAATATTTGCTAATCAATTCTATCAATACATATTTCAGAAAACTATGTAAAGATTCTCCCGTGATGCGTGTACTCTTCAAATCGAATTGAGGGGGCTCTTCCAATTATGACGACAGCCACTCAATTTGTAACCATTCGTGCTTCAAAAAGTCGGAGAATGTTCCGACAAATTTACTTTTACACTGGTCGTAGTACGGAAAGCCATACGTGTAAATGTCCAAAACAATAAAAGCATGTCCAAATAGGAGTATGTCCAAGTTTATATAGGTATGTCGAAATTAATATAAGTATGTCCAAAAATAAAATGAGCATGTCCAAAATAACATTAGAGTGTCGAAAAATTAGATGAACATGTCGAATGTAACTGCTAATATCATATTTGTAGAGAACATTTTGGCATTTGAATTCACGCCATTTGGTGCAAAATGTCCCAAAATAATATAAGCATGTCACATATAATAGGAGTATGTCCGAATTTATATCAAGATATCAAAACTAATATAAGTATGTCAATAAATAATTTAAGAATGTCCAAAATAATAAGAGTGTCGAAAAACTAATACAAAAGTATCGAGCGTAAATGCTAACTTCAACTTTTTAATGAACATTTAGGTGTTTGAAGTTGTTAAGGTATTTTGAATAGTATTGTATATATATATATATATAGATATATATATATATATATAGATATATATATGTTGATACTAGATGAGACTAGTGGAACACTAGTAGTTGTAACTCGGAGTTTCACGCTTTGTAGCGATCTTCAGACAACTATATATATATATATATATATATATATATATATATATATATATATATATATATATATATATATATATATATATATATATATATATATATATATATATATATATATATATATATATATATATATATATATATATATATATATATATATATATATATATATATATATATATATATATATATATATATATTGACCTAAGGGGTTTTCAGCAAAAATAATTACTTCATAGGCTACTCTGTAAAATGAAAAAAATAACATGGCCAAATGGGGGAATTTCTGGAAGACCGCGAGAACGTTTATAACATTCCGACAAATTTAAAAGGTTGAATAAGTGATTACGATAATATTTTTTTGAATTTTGTTTAAATATTTATAGAAATACGTTGAATAAACTAATATCAATTATAAGCACGGAATGATGGCTATGACATGTGTGCCTTCCGGAAGCAAATAGAGGGGGCTCTTCAAATTAAACACGAAACGTACTCGTGTAGCCAAAATGTTACATGGATTGTGTAGACACACTTCTCTTTAAATTGCATCTCGTGTTTTTCTTTTGTTTTGTAAGTATAATTGTTGAATTGAAGTTTTAGTCAATAACAAATACGTTCCCTTTCAATCTTATATTCTCTTTAGGGGGTTAATTTCTTCCATAATTAAGTGTAACGGTGTATTGGGGTGGGGTGGGTTTAAATCGGATTTTTATATAACAGCCTTGTGTCATATAGCTCCTTTAGCATGCAATAACACAGATAATCACTAAGGTCAATAACAAAACGCCTCAGTTTCATTGTATTAAAGAATCTGATGACACTTTATCGATACGTCAATATCTATTTCCTTGTGATGTCCTCAGATCAAACAGTACAACGGCAACCATGATACTTCATTTCATTTTGTTTCCCAGCAAAAGTGGTATTGAAAGTTATCCAAGAATTCTACCTCGTTTACATAAAGTTAAAGGAAAATTATTTGGTTCCGAACATTCAGTCCCGTAATACGCGCTACTGAATCTTGCTAAGTGGAATCTTTAAGTGTTTTATGTCATCAATCAATAGCAAAATATTTATGCCCACACATACCAGCTATCAACTAACAACTGCATTCCAAGTTTGGTTACAGTCTGATTTAAGGTTGTGGAGTTATTGCAAATTAAAAATTTGGCACCTCCCAAAAAATTGGGTCCCGATAATATTTTGCGTCTAAAAGGTCACAAATATATTTGACTCAAAGTGGCTCAAAATATAGTTTCCTCCAAAAAATTGGACCCTCCAAAATGTGGGCCCAAGTGACCACTTGGGCCCACATTTTGGAGGGTCCAATTTTTTACAAGTATTTTAGCCCAAACAATGTGCCTCAAAATGCTTTTGACGTGGAAATAAAATTTGGGCCACCCGGCCCAAAAACGGGCCCGGATTTGTTTGGGCCAAGATGGCCTAAATGTACGAGCTATTAACCAACAACTGTATTCTAGGTTTGGCTACAATTCGACTTACGGTTGCGGAGTTATTGCAATGAAAAGAAAAAGTGGGCCTAAATGGTCCCAAAAATATTGGGGCCCACAAACTCGGGCCAAAAGAATGTGTCCCAAAATGCATTTTATGTGGAAATGTAAATCTGGGCCTGCATGGGCTAGTTATTAACCAACAACAATATCCCAAGTTTATCTACAGTCAGAATCACGGTTTCGGAGTTATAGTAATGTAAAGATTTTTACGTTTGATCCAATTACCTCATTAATATTCATAAGGTCAGTGCCAAGAAAGATGGAGCACAACTTCTTACTATAATACATCTACATAAAAAGTATGACAAATAACCATCACTCCGTTTGGAGATATCGCGGACCCACGCAAGTGTCACAGAAGCGCACACACCGACACCCGCACACCCGCAAAAAACATGGCTGAGTATCTTTTGCTACCAGCAAGTAACCAACCAGAGCAGCAACGCTGAGAAATGACAACATATTTGAGCGGTTTATCCATTTGTTTGTGCAGAAAAGTAAGACAAAGCAGCACATCGGGTTTCATATCCTTCCTCAAATCTCCTGTTTTCCTTAGAAACACTGTCACGAACATATTGTATACAATATGTCGTTATACTAATTACTAGGGATAAACTTTGCCCCATTGCAAAAACAAAGAACCAAAAGTATATGTACTTCGTAGTTTTAATTCATGCAATATTAGAACGCAAACCAAAAAAAAATTATTCCTCTGCTATGTCTGCTAAAATGTTGTGGATATCACGTTTAAATTGCGCTGTCCTAAAATTGCGCCTATAAAATAATAGAACGACCTTCAACTTGTTTACAATCGACGTACCGCAGAGAAAATCAGCTTCAACAATATAGGTCATTCTCACATATTCCACATACAACCGTGAAAAAGTTCAAATTGCAAATCTGCCAAGTAGTCCTTGTACAGAGTATGCCATCGAACTAGATAGAAAGCCTGCATAGAAACTAAATATTTGACATGATGAAGTCTCCCACGGGGGGAATTATTTCCCCAAATTACGGTAAAATTAAGTTGGAAGACATTTTGCTACTCACATAAAACGCAAGCTGGTCATGAATAGTAAATAGTTGTGAAACAAATTTCATGTACACTGCATATGACATGTGGCCAACATTACATACAGAAGGCCCGGTTTTGGGCCCATAGATGTCGAAACAAACATTTCTTCCAAACAACGTTGGTTCACCATTATTCAAACATTATTTCCACAACATTTCAGCAGATTCGGATGACATTTCTAGGAGGATCAGAAAAGTATCTCTTGTGAACTCAGATGACCTAACAAATATGATTGAATATAAAGAAGATGAAGTCACTCGAACCTCTGACAAACGATCAGTCAAATCGAATGAAAAATGACGAAATGGCAGTCATTCAAACAAGGTGGAAAAAAGTGACAGAATTTTCGCAGCATGCGCATCGCTATAGCTCATCTGAAATAATTCAGCTGAACTAGAATGTTTTTTTTAGAAAATGTTTACGTTTGGTTTGCTGCCGTGGGAACGAATAAGGTCTCACGTCTAGCCTTCTCCTCGACCACTCGTCTCTCCTCTGCATTCTTGACTTGTTTTAAAGCCCCTTGAGCCTTTCTTGCTACAAATTAAGATAATATTTTAATTAAAAGAGAGGTTTGTAATCTGATACCAACGTACCTTTTTAAATGTCATAACAAGCTCCTTAGATTCAATATCTTATATAAATGACAAATATTTTTTTATTGTTTACAGTCAGTATGGATGTAATTTTTACAGATAATACAAATTCAGTGAAAGCCCAACAAAATAGCTGACATGTTTATTCAAGCAGATGTGAGGATACTCGATTCCGCAAACAGGGTGTGACGTAGACATCATAAAACAAGGAAGTATTGTTCATATAGCATACCACTGACAAACTTCGACCGTTCCAAACTGTGTTAATTAGATATTTGTACATACATATTGATAGTGTAGAATAGATCATACCGTACATTTCACGGTATATAATATGTATTGTACTAGTTCATGCATGTTATAAAGTGTTGATTAGTAGTATCACTTCCTGTCCTTTCGATACTGCTTTAATTTTGCCTTCCAACCAAAAGCAAAGTAACTTTGCTAACATAATCACTCATAAAGGGTTCTTAAACATATGGATGATATCAACCAGAACAAGTAAATCAGCATTCCTACTCTTTTTATCGGTTTGGTAGAATTGACATCACAACTACGCACAATTACAAAACCTTCGATCATAAACCACACTGAACGTAATAAAATTAAAACGTAGCACGATACTCGTTTTAAAAACCAAATACATTAAGAGTTATTAAATTGCAATATGACTGCTGTCCTTGGAACTAGAGACACGACAGTCGATTAGTATACAAGGTTTTATGCTATATTTATCGGAACAAGGACAATTCAACATTACGCAACTGAAGCTTACTGTATATAAAGAGTGAAAGTTCAAGATGCAAATAGCTACAAATAATATTAAGTTAGATTGCGCATGACCACTAGCCTTATTAACACAGAGGCCAATGTACAGCATTTCCTCGTATGTGTTGTACCTATAATCCAAACCATATTTCAATTAAAATTATGGATTTAATGGACATCCATACCACTACTGCGGTCATTTCAGTAGGGAGTTGATCACCCCTAAAGAGAGACTCTGTGCCATTTGTCATCTTGCACTTCATCGAATATATTTTTGCGTGACATTTCTACAGACCCGAAATTATGGAAACGCTTTTCAAAGTTTGTTTGACTGTTTTGACGATTTGCAACTCGTTTGGAACAGAAAGGGTAAGTCTTTCTATTATTTAAATTTTTTAATATTTTACCACTGTTTCGAAAATAATATAAGTTGTGTTGCTGAGCTAACTCTGTTTATATTAAATGATGTGACAAACTGAAGTAAAAACTTTTCCATTTAATAGGAAAACATCAATAAAAATACCTGATGAAGTTCAGTTTTAAAGGCCTTCAATTTAAAATACTTCGAATTTTTAACCTTGCGAAAGAACAACAGTGTTTCGACATATAACAACACGTCTTTAATTGAACCACACATACTGGAAAAAAAAACTAACTTAGATCAATTGGTTTTTCTATGCCTTAATCAAGTATTCTCTCATATTTGCTCACATGTAAAATACTAAGAAGAAAACCTCATTCATATATACATCTTAAACGAATTTTGTTACACACCAACTAATAAAAGTCAATCAAGTTGCGTGACATGGCCAGGAAAAAGTAATCTCTTTTCAAACTATGAGTATATCGCTCTCCACATATCCTTTACAGCACATCAGTGCACAAGGTTACCCTCTAATAGCCAAGCCCACCTTTCTGAGGTACACATCAACACGTTACAAAACTCCTTCATTTCATCAATTGTTGAACTTAATTAACAAGTAGATTAATCAAGTTTATAAATTCATGTTCCATAATTTTGGCTACAAGTACAATAACTAACACTTTGAAATTCAATCATTTCAGCGATAACTACAAGCTAAACTGTAAAATCCAGTTATTTCTAGATTCATAAGTGAAAATGTATCTTCTTGTTAAATATCCAGACATGGGATTCCCTATCGATACAGAGCGACAGTCGCTACTTTTTGTATGGTTATGTGTTTCTAATGTTTTTTTGTTAATAATACAACGAATAACTTGATTCCCATTTGTTTCAAGGCAAATTTCTTTGTCAGCTCTGTTATTTTGATATGATTTCCAAACAGGCTCGTTAGTGCTTGTATTCGTCGAAGTTATCATTATGAATCCATCAAAGCAACATCTGCGTTGACTAATCTAACAACAAAATATTTCTATGTCATAATCCAATCACAAAGATGCTTAAATTTACTTCAAATACAAGTAGTCAACAGTTGGGTAACTACTGTACACAAAACTATAATGGTAAGGTATATCCTTTAAATAAGATATATACTTCAAAGGGTGGTAGGTCCGATTCAATTTCATCAAATTTGAAACAATGCTCAGTTTTAAACTTGATAATATTTCTGTAAACTATCATCCAAATGCGAAATTTGCAGCTTTAAATTTTCTCAGGGAACACCTAAATGTTTACTTCCTTCACATGCTCATCGATATCACTTTAAAATATATCGTTATTTATGTAGCAATGTTGGAAAAACAGTCTGCAACAAGGCATTAAGATATTTTGAAATGCATTTTGAAAAAAACGTAAACATAAACTAGCATAAACAAATTTGGACATGTACATTTTTAAGGAAACAAGGTTGAATAACATTAATTTAAATTAAAACTAACTAGTAATTATAATAACGATACTCGGCTTAGTTAACTTGATAACAACAACTGTTTTAACCGCAATTTTTATAGATCATGGATATAAGAGCGGAGGAAATGTAAAACATTTTCATTTATTTTATTTAAAATGATAAAGTTGTAAAAAATGTCTTCTATCGCATGCCTTTCTAAGTGACAGTTCAATACGATTGATATCATAAGTAGAGATCTCAGTTATTTCCTCTATGAAAATGTCAACACGAGAAGTATAGTAACACTTAACTAGAGGTAACTCCTCTATACTCAGACTTAATGTCCCATAACGATACCAAGATAAGGGGAAACTTGAAAGAAAGAAAATGAGATTTTAGTAGTGAATGGAGTTAGTTGAGATATTTTGATATATCGTTACCTAAAAATAAAAAGTACAAAAAATGTGCACATCCCAAAATATGCTCATATTACTATCAAGTAATTAATGCAAGAAACAACAACATACATTTATGTTAAACTCACTTTCATGATCATTGCACTTTTTGAAATTTCTGTTTTAATTCTCGTGAGTTAGAATGTAACATCTATAAAGTATTGTTTGTCGAATGTGTGAGACTTGTTTAACTGTTTAAAAATAATACTGTTTTTTTACGAACATGATCTTTGAATTGTATATACTAGAAGGTTTAAAAGATTGAAAGTCGCTTTCCAATGCTATAGACGTTACTTATACGTATAAGTTGTTTTATAAGATCTTATAAATTGCCATTTTGGTAACATCTGAATTACCTCTTCGAGTCATTCGAATAATGTAAAATAATCATTAGTTTTGTAATTGTGACCGATGTGAAGTCTGAGGGAAAATAATAGTTTTTTTTTTTCATAAAGTAATACTCAAAATAAAATCGCAGTAAGATGTTTCTTTAGTCTTTGAGTCCAGACAACTAGTCACACAATGAATTTTTCCAAAATACTTAAATGCCTCATCAAATAAATCAATTTCACTGAAGAATTGTATGTTCTCATGCATTAAATCAGTTTGTTACATTGTAGTTTTTAATATAAGCTATATTCTGGAAGAAAAGCAAAAGGCAAATCCTCTATTTTATCCTATCATTAATAAATAAATAAAGGTCGTATAACTAGCGGAATAACTTAGTGCAGATGCAGAGAACATTTCTAACACTTTAAAAATAACCCGATGCTCATTCTGGTTGCTTACCTTTAAATAATTATGCTTTTCAATTTTCATTACAATGGTATGTTGATTAGGAATACCTTAATACATGTTTTATTGTTTTGTCTTTAGTTTTTTGGTCTTTTTTTACTTTAAATTCGGATATATCTATAGAAGCAAAAAAAAAAAACAGAGTATAAATAAAAACATTTTAAACAAAACGTATATTAATTTTTTATTGAAAATCTTACTTTTGACATTATAATTCGATTGAAAAACTTTCGGTTTACTGATATGTTTAAAGATATCTAATTAAATTCCTCCATTTGATATTTCGTGGCTATCGTTCGAACGAGTAATGTATTCAAGAAAAATACGACTTGTGTCACTCAACTTACGGTGACAATAAACTACAATGGTTTATACAAATAGAACAGTAACGTCTCATAAAGTGTAAGTCATTGCTTCCTTAAAGCATTATCGACGATACAAAACTTTGGCTACATCCCAAAACAATCGCCTTTGACCGCGTTATTATCTTTGTAGAAATGATACCATGTTGTGTATTTTACCTTGTTGGCAACAGCAAATTACATTTTGTAATTATTTCGATTCTATTGATTTTATTTTCATGATTTAAGGTAAAGGTGGTTTGATATCCTTGTATCAAAGGATCATATTCTTCTGTAAACCGTAGAACGTTTTAAGGCTATATTGACAAGATGACCAGTGTGCAGACAAAAAATCAAGAATTTGATAAAGACGAATAAATCAGAGAATTCTTAACATTTCAGGGAACAACTAAAGCGCGTTGTCTTGTTTATACAGAGATTTGGAAATTCTATACAATATGTTTTTTCTTGACAGATTACATCGTAATGTCATGAAATTTGAACTGCCATATACTCGTCTGTTCAAACATGTCAGTATTCAGAATATACCAAACAAGATAAACAATGTAATTGTTTAAGGTGCTATCGACCATTCTTACTGTAACAAATTTAAAGCCGACTACCTGTAAAATTCTTACTACTTATGGTTCTATGGATTTATAATCATTGAAGGACTTGTCTGAAAGAAAAAAAAAACACATTTTAAATTTCTTTTGAAAGTTCCCCCTTCCCTTTTGCACTTTTTCTGGTGAAATTCTATATTTCTTGCAATTGTCATCATTGTCATGTTATAGAAAATAAAGTTTATAAGTTAAATTATCTATTTCTCTCTATATCACGTAGCTTTCTAGAATTAACGTTCAACAAGGATATCTTAAATTTTCTATTTCATAACGGACTGGTGTATTGTATTATAGGTTTACTTTTAATGCTGTGGATTTTTAAAGAAATTGACAAAACCATTCAGACAAAAATTCTCTTCAACTTATTGGTTGCTGTGTTCTCACTACGTCACACCTTATAGCTTAAAATTAAATACTGATCCTTACAATCCCGCTTCATGCTTCATGCTTCTAATCAGTAAGATATAAAAGTCTATGGCTAAAAACTTACCTTACAAGTAAATACAACCTTTCACTTAGAGTTCATTTTGTTCATGTTTGCCTTTGTTCTTTCACGTTAGCTTACATATCATGTGCCAGAGTAGCTGTAAAACCGGGACAATTTCAATAATCTAAGTCTTCCCGGAAGAAAGTTGTAATATAAAGTTTAACTCTTTAAGTGTTTATTGATATTTGCATTATCGGCGGCATATCAGTATCGGTAAAAGTTAGCCTCATTGAAGATAACGGCAAACTAACATTTAACTTTTTTTCCCCACAAAAAGCCAGTTTCGATTAATAGCAAGTGGCCAATATGCCTAACAGCTGGTCAAACAAGCATGACGCAAGTTCTGAAAAATATTAACCGATCTAAACAGACCAGTCATGGACAATTACCGTTAAAAACTCATCAGTCTTTGTCGCGCATTAAAGAAAATGTCACCAGTCTGGCTGATGTATTATACAATTTTATATTCAGGATAGTAACTTAACGTATGTGAATATATGTTTATACCTACAATAGTAGCCTATCAGTCCTCCGCTGAGAATATATGTTTTAACACATGGAAACCCCTCTTCTAAATCATTCCGAAATTGTGTACATTGCAGAAGCTGCAAATAGTATCATGGATGCCGTTTGTGAAAACATCAATGACTGATGAAAAGATTGTATTTTGAAAATCAAGTTTGCGTATCACATTTTGTTGCCGATTGGTTTACGAAATATTTCAAACACGAAGCACTTGCTAATTTTGGCTAGACTTAGTTGTTAGTATAGCCGGCTGATGGAAGTAAATAAGTGTCTACAGAAATTAGACAATGTGTAAAAGTAAGCTGGCCTGAGGATTCGATCCTAGCATGATCTTCTTCAAAGGCTAAATGACAAGTAACAGTAACAGAAGCGACAAAAACGCACACGAAATTAGACAATCAAAGAATATGTTTTCGTTTTCGTTCTGATAAACGCATGAACTTACCTTATAAGTAAAATGACCCCTTTCAAATCTTAGAGTTTCGTTGTGCACGGTAAGTATCAAGACACGGTAATCTTAGAACAGCTAGGACGATTTAAATGATCCCTAAGTGCTATTAAGGACTGATAAACACAAATGCGTTACAACATTTGTCTGTAATCTTCTTACGTCAAAATATAACTTGAACAAAGAACATCTGTCTGCATTAAGCAACAAAGCTGTCTAAGGAAGCAGTCAGCTATTGCCTTTGTTCTTTACGTGAACTTACGTATCATGTACCAGGATAGCTGTTACACCGGAAAAATGCCATTAATCTAAAGCTTCCAGGAAGAGAGTTGTATCCTGTAAGTGATCATTGACCTGTAAATCAGCTATGGAATGTAGACAAAGATAAAACATCAATACAAGTGGTGATCTGGAGAATTTACCAAAGTTTATATCGACTTAACTTGTTTTAACCTCACATGTTTTGAACCAGTTTGCGAATTGTTCTTTCTTTCCCTCGAACTGTTTTTATAAGACATTAGCTTTAGATTCAATCTGATCCTGCTTAATGTTGACTGCATCAATCTGTATGTCTTGTAATGTATTCATTAAAAGTATTTTATTACACAGGGAATCGTCGGTGCCGACAGAAGATCTTCAGGTAGGTGTAGTTGCTATGTTATATGATTGACCTTATGATAAGAAGTAACCTCAGTGAGCTATATCACTTATGTATTATAAATGTTAACACCTCAGTTGACCAACTTGAATGGCTGGAAATGTTGGTTCTTTAGTGGTCGCTCTAAACGTTTTTTTTTTTTCAATCATGTCACCATTTCCGAACATCTATTATGAAATTGATTTCCTCTGAGTCGTATATTTTTGATCTTTACATGTCCAACGTGCTACATCGATATTTTTTCATGTACGTTAAATGTAATTTGACTGTTTTCATTAGTCTTTAACTACTGATAACTACGAAAACATTTGATTCAAATGGTCTTTGAATTTTATGTTAACGTAATTGTTTCAAAACAGTTACATCTGAGAATCCAACCACGATTACCTTATTAAATTTAATATTAGTCGCGATATCTTCCTCTATACGGTAGTTGAGTAATAATTGGCATAAAGGCTAATCTATTATCTTAACTCTCATAGTAACAAAGCCATGTTTATTACAATTGGCTCAGAATGTTATTTTCGTTAACTGAAATGATTTTTCAATCGCGATAAAATGTTTACTTTGTTTTACCTTTCATCCAGGTTTTACATACTTTGTTTTTCAACAACCTGAGTATCCGAGAGATTGCAGAGAGGTATCGAATGCATGTTCTTCTACCCACAATACATCTGGAGTGTACCTTATTAAACCAGATGGCTACCCGGAACCGTTTGAGGCTTACTGTTATAATGATCTTGATACTGGTGGATGGACGGTATGCCATAGTTGATAACTTGATGTCCCCTGTTCAACTTTAACCAGTTTTGAACAAATTTACTTCAATTTTTTCAACTTGAATCTTTTTATCGAAGCAAAATTTGAATCAATTATTTTTATACATTTTGAAATTAAGTCCAGTGTAGTTCACCTTCCAAGAAAAAATGTAAACCTTTAGCCTACACTACAAATTGAAGTTATATATATATATAAGTTCTAATTTCTGTTAGAAAGGTTAGCAACAAATCACATTGCGGTCGGGAACGAATAATTAATATTTATAACGTCCTAGTTAACGCTTAACTTCTTTGGTATTCGTCGTAGGTATTGCAGCGCCGAAGATCAGATTCCGTCAATTTCAATAGAAGTTGGAAAGATTTCAGAAATGGCTTTGGCTTTCTAGGGAGTGAGTTTTGGATTGGAAATGAGAAAATTGCCTTCTTAACAAATCAAAAGCGGTACCAACTGCGAATGGATTTTGAGAACGTTGCTGGAGATACTTACTATGTAACATACGACGAGTTTCGTATCTCAGATGAATGGGGGGATTATCATATATCTAGTTTAGGTACATTCGAAATATCAGATGGTAAGTGTCTTTACATTCTTATTAAGCATAAAGCCAAAATAACTCGTATTTGTTTATTAAATGTCGAAAGTAAACGTGCATAAGCTGAAAGGTTTATTCTGATATCGAATTGATCTTTTGGAAGTAAAATTGACATGTCAAAATTGTTCTTAGCTTGAATAAACTGCTGCAATACATATAGTACGAGTATACATAGAGTATACCAGCGAGTACAACGGTGCTACAATACATATAGTAGCGGTTACAACATGATATGATATATATGATATGTTGAAATATTAATATTTCATTATTATCTATACTAGATTTCGAAATGGCCTCCATTAGCTGAATTGTAATTACGCACTTTCTACATTACTGCTTCGTACTCAACACTAAACTTGGTTCTAAACAAGGAACCGTATCTAACATGTGTACAACAGAATGTTCACACTTTAACAGGTCCGTCTCCCAGTTTGATCAAAACAACCAACGTTGTAATTAATAATCATTGTTGTCAAAAAGTAGTATAGTAACTCCGCGGAAACTCGGAAACAGGAGTAAGCTATGACTTTATGGTTTTAGACCAGTTGTGCAACAAATTACTGAGTATCATCTCGTAATGTTGAATAAATATTAACATAAAGTTGAATAAGGAACAGCCACTACCTGATTTAAATTGTTCTGTATATATTCGAACTGTTTCTGATTGTGTGTTTTTTCCTTTAACCTTCAGATAAGAATGACATGAGAGCGCAGAATGACAAACCTTTTCTTTCTCACGTCATATTCTTCGTTTCTCTATCAGGTTCATATTATTTACATTTTATTATTTCCTGTACTCTAGGAATAATGCCCGAATGGTGTCCAGCTAATGAGATATTTAGCAATGAGACCTGTGAGAGGAATTGTGATGACCCTGACTCTTGCATCTCGGCTACATCTCACCCAGAAACAGAGCAATGTGTTTGTGTCGGTGATTATCTAATACAGCAAGAGCGATGTATCCCTTTGAACCAATGCAACTGCTTCGTTGCTGAAAAAGGAGGTGTATTAAGGGTCAGTACGGCTTTTTCGGGGCATTTTAAATGCTTTCCTCTTCATTTATTGTTTGATAGCTACCTTTTTATGGCGAATCCGGAAAGCCCGCGTCATCCGAGTTGGCTTCAACGACCGCATTTAAATTTCTTAAAGGTTCATATCCTAGTTTGTATTGACCACATAATGTTGAAACCCTGTACATTTCACTGTGACAACCGCAAATTGATTAAAGATTTATTAGTATTTTCGCTAAATATCTTAAATTAGGACGACGAGTTTTACGTCAATTCAAGATGTACACTGAGATCAACTTGTAGGAACAACCAGATTATAGAGGCGAGTTACCAGTGTAGTGATCACGCAACCTGTGATACGAGGAACGGTGTACGTAAATGTTACTGCAATCAAAACTACCAAGGGGACGGAGTGACGTGCACCCACAACTGCTTCGTTGCTGCCAAAGGAAGTGTATTAAGGGTCAGTACATTTCTTTCAGGACATTTGAAATACTTTGCTCTTCACGCATTGTCCATATGATTTGAATCAAACCTTTATAAAGTTAAATTGTCGATTATCGCTATACATTTACAGTATACCGGTGGCGTGTGTATCGCGGTTTAGGCAGGGACCATGGATCCCAATTCCGTTGCCGCTGCAGGCAAACCTGTCAGTCGATTGATGTATTACATTAAGAAGGTATTGATAATACTACTCATACGGATGTGTATTCCCTCATAAATGTTACAGAAAAAGTAATGATTTACTTTTGAACCCAAAGTCTTGCGATTAGAAAGAATTGTAGCTTAAGTGAGCGGTGTCCGTAAATGTTACTGCGATCCAAACTACGAAGGTGACGGAGTCACGTGCACTCACAACTGCTTCGTTGCTGCCAAAGGAAGTGTAGTAGGGGTCAGTACGATTCTTTATGGTATTTTAAATGCTTTGCCTGTATTCATTTATACCTAGCGAAAATACAAAGCATGGCAACGCAATTATGATACACCCAGAACGATTAACGTTACCTAATATATTTAAAACGCTCAACGCTCACCGTGTATTAGTGTTTATCCAGTGTGTCATCAAAAGTCGCTAAAAATGTAACAAATAACATATATTTTACTATCTTTGGAATATGACGTCATACATTTATTTTTCCAGGAAGGTGAATCATACATTAATTCTGACTGTTCATTACGAAAAACTTGCAACAGTAACTTACTCACAAGTGAGAGGTACAGTTGCAGTGCAGACGCAACCTGTGAGGAGCGGAATGATATCCGTAGATGTTACTGTAACGAATGGTTTGGAGGTGATGGTGTTACATGTACCCGCAGTGGACCGAGAGATTGTTATGATCTTTACACAGCGGGTAGAAGAAATGACGGAAAATATACCATTTATCCCGCTGGAAGCTCCGGGTTTGAAGTTTATTGTGACATGTCTAGTGGGGGATGGACAATAAGTTTTAGCCATTGACAAGCAATATCTTTCCCATGTTAAACTTGTGTTTTCTTATATGACAGGACTTCGTTCACTAACATTTGAAGTAAATCATTCAACTATTTAATTAAATTGATCCATCTTCCTTTCAGTTTAAAATAAATCGGATTATTGACCTTCACCAATGAATTTCTCTTACTTATTGTAGTTCAATGAGATATTCCATACGTACGTACTTGCCATCTAAAACTAATTGATTCTCTTTGTAGATTTTGCAACGACGTACAAGTAGTTCCGTCAGCTTTTATCAAAACTGGTATGAGTACAAAAATGGGTTTGGAAGTCTCACAGGAAATCATTGGATTGGCAACGATAAAATATACAAATTGACAAACCAACAAGCCTACCAACTTCGAATAGAAAAGACAAACAGGGAAGGATCAACATACTACAGCAGTTATTCATCATTTATAATCAGTAGCGAGGGAGACAGATACCGACTGTCATTGAGTGGCTACAGTGGAAATGCTGGTATGTATTGTGCTAAATGTCAATCATACGCATACTTGTAGTTATTACGTAATATCATTCTAGCATAACTACCTGTAGTTTTAATCACACTCTTGGATTTGAACTCGTACATATACTCAGGTCATGTTATACATCTAGTGTATATACTAATGTCAAACTGTATTAGATGTCGAGCTTAGAGTCCCGTGCGCATTGCTCATTAAACAATTGCCTTGCATTTTAGCACGTGTTGGTAAAATGATATATTGTTGTAACATCATACATAATATATCATATCAACCACTTTTATATAGTTAGTAGCGTCTGCTTGCTCGCAAATGTCGAGCTTAAAACATTAAGGAATTATAACCAGTCTGGAAACCTAAGAACTGCTGCAGCATTTCAGCTTACTTTGTGATTGAAATATGTTATTAAAGAGTGAATTAAATTAATTTCTTAAAGAACGACTTTATCGTTTCCAAACAAAAGAAAATTAAGTTTCATTTGACCATGCAATATTTGTTCATTGCATTGATTGAGAGGCCAATTATATTACAATAATAACAACAAAAGTATCAAATAATTCGGACATATTTTTAAGAGATCAGTCGAGACGATGTGTATGTGTTACATTCTTAAAGAGCATTATTTGCCGCATTTCTTATCGTTAGAAATGTTTAATCATATGGTAAACTATTAGTTTGTTGATATCAAATTAAAGTAATCAGTCAGTATGAAATATAAACGTTATCACGAGAGAAGATGATGACATGAATGATACAATCAAACACTTTATTACCCTCCCTCTTTTTTGAGCACCTATCATATATTGAACAGTCAAAACTATATATTTTACAAAATGCCGAAAGTGAATACTTCAAAAAATGCCCCGATTACATTTCTGCTAACCTGTCAATCACTACTATATTATTAATTAATATTTTTCAAAGGAAACGAATAATAATAATATACATACAATACTGACATTCAGAAAAATATTGTCGTAATTAACTATGTTCTCAAATGAGGTCCCAGACGAATTAACAGAATTGGAATCGCTCCAATAAAAATTCGCAAACTTGACTCCTTTGTTCAATATTGTAACATTCCTTACGATAATTTAGAACTCGTATAATGAAACCACAAAAAAATATAACGTAAGCCCAACTTAAACGAACAAAATAACAAACGCAATTATAAACGACAACTCTAGCAAACGAACCTAACATGACTTAGTAATGTTCAGTATATATAAAAGGAAAAAAAAAACTTATTTTACAAGAAAATACCTTCATTCAGTATTTGCTAATTTCATTCCAGGTTATAACGCTATGGGAGCAAATTCAGGATTTCGATTTAGTACGCGAGATCAAGACAATGATGGATCGAGTACCTTCGACTGCGCAGAAAAACACCGAGGTGGCTGGTGGTATCCAAGCGATGGAAGTACGGGCTCAACCAGCCACTGTTCCACATTCACCAACCGCGTAGCTACAGGTGGATACGAGTACTCTGACTGTGTCTGCTATAATTATTGTTATGACTGTCCTTCTAGCCGTTCACATCATAAATGCTCTAATTGTGATGGCTGTAGTGTTTATAACAATTGTCATTGTTATTATTATGATTGCTATTACGATGATAAGGTATGCTGCCGAAACAAAAACCAGGTCTACGAGACAAATTTCTATTCCTGTGGCTACTCCAATCTCAACGGTGACTACTCGTCCAATGATTACCGCGGTATCTTCTGGACGAATCTTCACGGTTCTCATTGCGGTATAACATCAACAACAATGAAAATACGGCCAAGTCAATGATCAAAGTAGTGGATTTGAAGTCTTCAAGGTTACAACGACAGGAAACGGTTGGCGATATAATAACATATATTAAACAAGGAAGTACATATCGAAGCTAGTACAAGTTTGCATATTTAAAAGATGGAAGTGAAGGAAAGAGACACTAATTAGCCTTCCAATGCAATACTATGTTATGGGTCAAACTATCAAACGACGGTAAAACAATTTAAGAGGGGTACAACAATCACGGGAAACTCGATGGCATTTGATAATTTGCCCAGAGTTTTCAAAAATGGTATTGAATTCGATTTTTCTTAAATGTTATTAGTAATGATGTCACTGAGAATACTAAGAAGTGATGCAAATAAAATATATTAAAAAAATACATCAGTATACTGACCAGTAATATTCCTTCTCAAAAGTTGCGATTATATTAAATGAAAACAAGTGTCAATGCTATGACATCGCCCTACTATTAACGATATCTTTTACGTTTCGATTTAATTTCTGGGTTGTTTATGTAATATGTTTGAGAGAACAGTTCTACTGCCAGAGTAAAGCGCACTAGTTTATGCAGAAAGAACACAACCAACCGAAATCACCAGAATATGTGCCCTCTTATTCATGAATCAATATCCTTACATTGACACAATTAGATGATACATATAGGGAGGACACAGGTGGGGGACACGGGATCGCAGTAGCCTTTGTATTTCGACTCTACTTTCCTGGTACTTAACATCAGATAATGGAGTCTTCTTGATTATTCAAAGAACTTGCGTTTTTTTCTTTAAGATGAAAACAATGACAAACACGTTATTTTTGACAGAAGGTACACTTTGATCTATAGAAGTGGTCCTTTGTCTGCCCTTTTGAAAACATTGAATCCTTAGTACGTTCAGTGACAACGGCCATCATATCAGTCGTAGTGACTACGCCAAAGGGTACCCGTTGTATGCCTTTGGTATGACACCTGACCCAGCTAGCGGAGGCGACTTTAATCTAAAGGGTCATGTGCGTCTTGAAATGCAATTTAAGCACGCCCTGACCAGACGTGTGAGCGTGTTTGTATACGCTGAATATGACGTTGTGATAGTAGTGGTTAAACTCGTAACGTATTAAAAGACAATTAACCCTCTTTTCTGGAACCGTCATTAATAACAATTAAAAACAATTAAATAAAAGGAGAACCGGGAAGTAATTGGGTGGTAATTTTCGTTAGAGTTGAGCAAATATAATTTTCTTTTACTCCTTTGGACGTCTTATTCTGGCATTTCAAATGGCCAGAATCATTTTAATACGAAGTGTGCGTGATGATCAGGATTCAACTATTTGTAAGCTAAAATGAAGGTAGCTCTCATTAGACAATTGCGTATATTGTTCTTTTCAAAGTCGCGACGTTTTTTTCTTTATATTTAAGGTGATATTTGAATTCATGTCTCATTAATTCCGAAGTTACGAATATACGCCTGAGAGGATTGTGTGTTGCTATGGGGGAATACCAGCCAGCTGTTATGAAGCTGTATGTGGCCCTCTCTAAAATCCTTTTGCTGAGGGTCTCCCGTCGGAATTGGAGACATTATTGACCCATCTTACAAAACGTTGATGATTTTAGAACATATCATGACGTCACATGGGAACGATCAACGCATAAATGATTGGTTTTCTAAAAGAAACTTATCATAAAAATATGGATTTAATAAAAAATATGATGATATGAAATATTTCCATGAGCTATATCACAGTTTTTTCTTTAACTGGCAAAGGAAACGAGTAATATCACACATTGCATCGTGCTATTTAAAAGCCCTAGAAAAAAAAGTCTCAAATTTGATAAAACAGATGTATCCAGAGCAAGTCAAATGTATGCAGGAAGAGTTTGCAGATGCTACCAAGGAACCATACGGATACCTATGCATCAATTTAAAGCCTTATACGCCCACGGTTTTTCGTCTACGTACAAACACTTACTTATGAGACCAAGTCTGCTTACGTAGCCAAGTGATCGGATCCCCCCCCCCCCCAAAAAAAAAGATAAAACATAGACGCATAGTTCTAAAACTTTACTAGCACCACAATAGCACCAGCATCACGTCGATTTATAAACCATGCTCGTGAAATGGATGGTTTTACAAATTTTCGCCCAAAATGCGAAATGCTTTTCTACTACACGAGGACACCCAATTAATTACCAGTTTATGTGAATGAGCCGCCAATGTGGTAAAAAGTAATATACCGTTAACTCACGTCCAGAAAGTCAAAACTATCATGGTACAAGAAACATCTAAGGGATCTTTCCATCAAACGCCTATGCAATAAGCTCAAGGATGTATTAAGATGTATTAAAATTATGCACACATTCTTAGTTTAATTTTTAATTGTATTTCAATAATACACAACATTTAGGAACTATTATTTATGTCATACATAGACAAACGTACCAAGTTGCTTATTTGTTTGCACTTTTTTTCATGTATAACGTCAGAATATTTTATTAACGAGTTGCTACAGGTAATTCAAAGTGATATTTGTGGGTTCATAGTGTGGGACTTAACACAAGCATAAGCAGGTAGAAATATTATCAACGTTTTTGGAATGGCATTTATTGATATTGATCGAAATAGTTTTCAGTAACAATAATATGGTTAGGACTTTCATTGGCTACTACGTACAGTAAAGATAAAAACACTGAGACGGAATGGGAGAAAATGAAGAAGAACACGAGAGAAATGTTAATAATATTCGAAAATGAATTATGATTGGCGAATTTTCTTAAATATTGCTAGAAATGTGTTTGAATAAACGCTTATCATTTATAAGTATGAGGAGATGGCTCTCTGACATGTCACAATGATTGTCGTTGAGACCGCCTAATTCGGTGTTGTAATATTAACATTAGAGACACCAACGATATATGTTTGTATCATTTTAACCACATCATCATGTACTATACACCCATCTATATCATTCAGGGTAACTCACGGCATATATGCAGGTACAACCATTTGGCTGTTTCTTGCTACCAGTAACCCAGTGTCAAACATTTTGTCAGTCACAGAAAAATTGAATGTGATCTCATTTAGTAGGCTTATATAATACTTCACTCTGATCCTCTGTCACCACATTCCGAATAAAATCCTGTAATTATAACTAGGTAATATACCTCTACTAGGTTTTGTGAGTTAGGGGGTAGGCAAATGCTTCGACGCAAGAATTCCGATTTCTTGGCAAAGATAATAACGTCTGACAATATGCCTTTGTTTTTTTGTAGTAAAGAATCCAGCCTCGATTATTCATCATTCAAGATGTATTTCCTTGTGATGTCATCATATCGAACACGTGGAACAGTGCTAGGTGGCTCAATCACGTGATATCATACGGTTTTATACGTCCATAAGATTCCTTAAAGTATCGTATGTTGCCAGCCACGTTGTTTAGCATATAGTAACTTGTGCATACCAGCTATGAAAATAGAAGGCATTACCTTGTAAATGATTGTGAAACGTTAAAGCAGTTTATGTACTTTGAAATCATAATATATATCATGGTGTTCGTCATATTGCGTATAAAATGGTTAGTTCCTGGTCATGATAATTTAAAGTGAATTGTATCATTTAAAGCAGCAATTTGCGTTTGGTCGCCGTTTCCTACTTTTTTGACATGTCCATCAAGTTTTCTACATATAACAATCACAAAACAGCAAACTAAGATTTAATCCAAGTTTTTCCCTGCCAACAACGTTAATTGGCGAGTTATTAAGGAAATTTGCAGATAATGAGAAGAGTGTCCACGACAAATTCCACAGTTAAAATTAATCGTATACAGTTCCCCCAAAACCCACTAGTTTGAATTCAACCAATCAGAGATACAGGATTAGTTATGAGTCGTTGCTAAAAATAGATTCGAGACTTTGCGTTGGTACAACCAGGGAGATGTATGGAACTCCCTGGTACAACTGCCATATAGACTGTACACAAATAAAGCATGGTGTTGTATTACATAGGCCTATTGGTCAATGACGTTCGAAGTTTTTAAATATTCATATTATGGGCGAGGTTTATTTGGTTCTAACGGAAATATCTTGGAGAAAAACAAAGTTGAAAGTTGCAAAGTTTTCGACTTTTATGCCACCATTTGAAGATTAAATTTTTTTAAGATTTAAATAGATACGCTATTTATGTATGTCGTTATGACATAGGGGGTCAGTGTGGTTGAGAAAAATCATAGAAAAGGACGCAAAATGCTGCTTTAAACAGTTTACTGCATGAGTGATATTGTAACACATAATATAATTATATCTGGAAAACCAGCCGATACTCACACTAGTTCACTAACTACTGGTGCCACCTGTAACACATGTTACATTGTTATTAACACAAAGTAAAAATTAATGATGCACGAATGTAGGACATGAACAGTAGATAACATGTGTTACAGGTGGCACCAGTAGTTACTGTACTCGCTATGTGTTTGAGGTAAATTACGCCAATTTGTCATGCCGAGAACGAAGAAAGGCCGTGTTCCGTATACCCATAGGCTTACTGATAGCATAAAACGACTAGATACGACTTCATTTTATAATCGCGTGTTAAATAACTCGCACCCAATGGTTGGCACAGCAACTACTGTTATGTACCACAACCGTGTATCAATAATTATCAGTAATTACTACTTTGTGTTCAAAACAAGTGTTACAGGACATGAACAGTAGTTAGGTACTGAACAAGTCATGAATATCGGGTGGAAAAACAATATTAATGTTGTTGATTTAACCAAATTATTGATAATTGTTAACACCCCAGTAAATAAAGACAAAACCACATCGTTAAATAGAATTACTCTATTTCCTTGATATGCCAGCAGAAAGTGATTCGTTTAATATCCGAAAGGTGCTGTTTGATATTGATATGTTACGATTCCGAGTGATTTGGTGTTAAAGTATTTTAATAAGTTGTGAGCGTCCTTTGCAGAAATGATGTCCCATATCAGTTAAAAAGTTTAATCGACGAACAAACACAGTTCTTAGTTCTTATAATTCACCTTCTCTATTCGACTTATTATCATATGTTAACTCGCAAACATATGTGACAAGCTTAAGACAATGAAAATATAGTAATTTAATCCAGTAATGGTTCAAAATACAGATAATTTGGCATTTATTGTGTCAGAAGTAAACAACCATTCTTATAATTTCCTTGTGTTTGAATTGCGAGTTCTTTAATTCTTACTAACAGTTCGAGATAAAAGAGCTTGTAGTAAAATATAACACATATTTATCTTGTAATAATAACGACACTTACATTATATACAGATGTCGATATGTGACACACTAGATTGCATTACATAGGTTATGGATCTTAAATGTGACCGAATGATAAATAACGTGGTGTAATTGGACATCCGTACGTATGAAGGTCCCTCCTTGGGTAACGAATTAACGTTCATTACTTATGTCACTCTCTCAGAAAGTCAGCAAGTATCTCCTTTATTTCGTGCACCCATTTTTCTCTGTTTCGGATATTTTGGATCAATGGCAGAACTTCGAAGCAAATGTATTTTCGTCTTTGCGGTGTTGCTGCTTTTAAACTCAAATGGTTTTCGGGTAAGTCTCTAAAATATTAATAAAATGAAATTAATTTCTTCAAAGTAAAATTGAATTGATTTGTTTTACTTGTATACGTTTTTAAGTGATTTACAATTTGGAACTCAGTATTTCATTAACTTGAGATTAAAAACTTACCTTTTTTTTCTACATATAAAATATAACAACGGTCTACCTGCGCTGACTTACCTCGAGTATTTGTAGAAATATTACGATTCGTGAGCGAATCTAACTTTTTGGAAACTTAGATATTTTTTGGGAATGTTTTGCATTATCGAGCATTATTCTGCACACAATTATCTCGCTGTATTACTTTATTGCATTTATTATCTTGCCCTTATATTTTCTTATGTGCCCCAAATATTCGTACTGTCCATTCTGTATCATTGTTGATACACAATTATGAATTACATCGTTGATTTTTTTGAGAACCAAACAAACACGTAAATGGAAAATCTACAACATAGTTTAACTACGTAGTACATCTACCTTTTACATGTCTTTTTTAGAGACCAAACTACTTAAAATCAACACGAATCCCTTGGATTAGAACTTTGAAACATACAAAAAACACATACATATTGAAATGTGTTAATGTATAACTTAAATATATCTCAAATTCACACAATTCGGTTTTTAATACAACAAGTTTCTCATCCATCTTGAGTGAAAAACTAAACGGTCTTGTAAACAGAGCATAAGGGTTTCCAAACCATACATATGATGAAGTAGCCATTAGCCTATGCTAAAAAAAATAACGTTATGATAACGTGTGAACTAATGATATGTTTATCAAGAAAATAAAGCATGAAGTGTAAAATCCGAACGTATAAAACAACTTACAATTTCAACAACGAATTTATTTCTTCACAATGTTAATTTGTTCCGTCAAGTCATAAAACTATTCATATTTTCCGAATACAGCATTTATCTATACGTCAAAATGAACGCCCAACTAGTATGATAAAATAGAAAAAGTTCCGTCATTGATTTTCTTAAAGAATAAATATGCATGAGAAATGATAATTAAACTTTTGAATGAGTTTTAAGTTTAAAATGAAAATGTATAGAACAAGTAACAATATCATAAAACAATTTGCGAAGTTATTCCTTCACGATGACAATTTGTTCTGTCAATTCATAAAAGTATTCTTTATTAAATATCTAAATTGCTGTATTTACAAAGTTATAATAATATGATCAAACTATTGGATTTAGTATTCCAAAAATTATAATTCCTAATACACAGAAGTTTAATATGTCAACATTAAAGTATTGATAGGTTTTTCGTGTACATAAAAATAACAGCTTTACGCAGTAGAGCTGAAATGTTTTGTTTTCTTGTTTTTCTTTTCAAAACGAGCCAAGAAAACCTCATTATTATATCAGTTAACATTAGAGCAATCAAAGCAGTTTTAAATTGGCTTTTTACAAAATTGTTAATATGTTTAGTATTACAATATATAACTGACAACAACTACGACAACAAATGTGCTCGCTTGGCAGGTATCTGTAAAACATTACACATTAAATGAATTAATGTAACACACTCTTCAATACAGACAAGAACGTACAAATATATATTGATCAGTTCATCATGCAAATACCAAAGAGGAAATAGAATGTATCTCAAAATGATCAACAATTATTTGCCAAACATCCCCAAAACACCTTATATTTGATTCAGGTAATTTGGCAACCAATATTTAACATCCAAGTATCACCGTTTTATACTAGCATTATATTGAAATATCGTTTCCATTAGTGTACAATAATTCTGTATATTATATTGAAACTTTTTTGCATGACCAAGCAATGACAATGTTAATGTTTCTTCTTAAAAATGTTCAATCTCTTAATTTCAATCGTTCCCCTCACGAATGTGCGGGTTTTAGGTAACACTATATGTTCTCCAATGTTTTGTTTTCCCTCTGGCGGTCAAAGCAACGTATTACACATGTATCTGTGAAAAATGTATTTGATTCGGTCATGTGCGTTACTCATAGGTATGATTTTTAACGCATGTCAATGTAAAACCATCAACTAATGTAAATTTTAAAATAGTCGACATATTTGTAAGAATTTTGCACGAAACGCTACTTTAAGAATAAATATAAAGTACGACAATTATAGACTAAATGTTATGAAAAGTTATAGGAAATAAAGTATCATTAAAAAATCAATAAGAAAAGTTCTAAGTTTTGAAATTGTGCCTGTAGCATCAGAAAGAGCGTCTTCTAACCTACATAAAAAAGGTTCATGCTAAGAAAGTTTTTTTTTTTTAAAGTTTTACCAAAATAATGTGTAGAAAAAGTAGAACAGTAACACAGACTTGTTCATTAACATTACTCAATCATCCCAGACAAAAACATTAATATATGTATATATCTTCTTGCTGTGCGTTTCCGTTGTAAAGTTCCTGATTCTGGTTTTTAAAAGAACAGAAACTGTAGAAATGTTGTCATTTATGATTCAGAGCTATTTTCCCACGTTGTCGACAACACAGGCTTGTAGTCATCATATCCTCGTTTCTTCATGCAAAGTCTATATTTAAAACTACTAAAAATGTTACCATACAACACGTGATCACGTAGACAAGAACGGCTATTATTCAAAATCGTGCTGTTTTTTATTGAGTCTAGACGAGGTTTTATTGCCAAGAATTTTCATAATTTTACACAAACTCTACAAATTGTTTTACAAAAAAACCTAAACGGTCTTTTAATGAGAGCATATGGGTTACAAAACCCTACATATAATTTAGTATCCGTTAACCTACGCTAGGAAAATGACTTTATGATTAACTTGTGAACTAATACTTTTTTAATCAAAGAAAATATCGCACGAAGCTTAAAATGAAAATGTATAGAACAAGTAACAATATCATAAAACAATCTGCGAAGCTATTCCTGCACGATGACAATTTGTTCTCTCAATTCATATAAGTATTCATATTTTCAAAGTACAAAATATATCTCTCCGTAAAAATGACTGCCCAACTAGTATGATAAAGTAGATCAAGTTCAGACATTGATACTTAAAAGAACACATATGCATCCGGAAATGATAAATAAACTTTTGAATAAGTTTAATATCCAATTTGCTAGATTAACAACTTTATACTGATATGCTTAATAGGTTGGATTCAATAATCGAAAAACATAATTCATAATACAAAGACGTTAGAATGTCAACTTAAAGTATTAATGGTTATTCGTGTACATGTATATGACAGCTTTACGCAATATGGCTAAACAGTATTTTTTTTCTTCAAAAAGAGCTTAGAAAACTTCAGTATTGTTACAGTTTATGTGTGCAACATTTAAAAATCGATTTTAAACTACAAAAACAGTAATAGATCAATTCAAAAGTGTTAATATGTTAAGTAGGTATCTGTAAAACATAACATAATAAACGCATTAATGTAACACACTCTTCAATACAGCTGCGTAGGCCTACGTACGAATATATATTGATCAGTTCATCATGCAAATACAGAAAAGGAAACAAAATGCATCTCAAAATGATCAACAATTATTTGCCAAACATCCCCAAAACACCTTATATTTGATACAGGTAATTTGGCAACCAATATTTGTAAGCCAAGTAACCCCGTCTCCAACAGTTTCGTGTACAAAATGTGTATCGTAATAATTCTGTATTTTGTCTTGAATTTTTTTTCATGTCAATCTTAATGTTTCTTCTTAAAATGTATCAGCCCCTAAATTTCAATCGTTCCATTTATGATTTTGCGGGTTAAGGTAACACTGTTTGTTCTCCAATGTCTTGTTTCTCTATGGCGGTCATTGCATCGTATTATGTATCAATAGCAAACTTAATGTTCCTTCTTAAAACGTATCAAACCCTAAATTTCAATCTTTCCTGTTAACTGTTTGTTCACCGACGTCTTGTTTTCCTTCTGACGGTCATAGCATCGTATTACACATGTATCTATTAATAATGTGTTCGATTCGGTCATGTGCGTTTATCATAGGGATGAGTTTGACGCATGTCAATGTAATAATCATCAACTAAATTAAGATATTCTTTTATCCAACATATTTGTAAGAAGTTTGCACGAAACGCCGCATTAAAATTAAATAAAGTACGAAAATTATAACCTTAATGTTATGAAAAGTGATAAAAAATTAAGAATAAAGTAAAATAAAAAAATCAATGTGAAACGTTGTTACTTTTGATATTTTGCAAATAGCATCGAGAAGATCGTCTACTAACCCACAATCATAAAAAAAAGATTCATGCTAAGATTTTTGTTTTTATTGTACCAAGCAAATGTCAAGAAAAAGGAGAATAGTAAAACAGACTTGTTTATTAACATTACTCAATCATCCCAGACCAAACAATAAATACATGCGTTTGCCTTCTCGCTGTGCGTTTCCGTCGTTAAGTTCCTGATTCTGTTTTTCAAAATTGAACAAAACTGTATAAACTTTAGAATTTACGATTCAGAGTTTTTTGCCACGTTGTCGAAAAAACAGGCTTGTATCCATCATTTCTTCGTTCCTTTTTGCAAAGTCTATAATTAAAAAAAAAAAAAAAATGAAAATGTTACCATACAATACGTGATCACGTAGGAAAGAACGGCTATTATTCAAAATCCTGTTGTTTTGAGGGAAACTAGATAATGTTGATTGTGACAAAATTTCAAAATGGATATAACTTTACAGAGTCACATTTGAAATTTAATGTGTCTGTTGACCAGTTACCTATCATTTCTTTTAAAGTTAACAGATATCGTTTACTTAGGCACTTATATGTTTTCATAACTACTCCGACGAAAATATCACAAGTGAGAGTTACAGTTGCAGTGCAGACGCAACATGCGAGAAGCGGAATGATGTCCGTAGATGTTACTGTAACGAATGGTTTGAAGGTGATGGTCTTACATGTACCCGCAGTGGACCGAGAGATTGTTCTGATCTTTACACAGCAGATAGAAGAACTAACAGAAAATATACACAATTACCCCGCTGGAAGCTCCGGGTTTGATGTTTATTGTGAAATGTCTAGTGGGGGTTGGACAGTAAGTATGAACTATTGGAAAACAAACGCTTTACCATGTTAACAGTACATTTTCTCATACGACAGAACTATGTTCTCTAATATTCGTATTAATAATTCAACTATTGATTAAATTGATTCATCTTCCTATCAGTTCAATCCAATCAGTGTAGTGACCTACAACAGTTAATTCTTAAGTTATTGTAGCAAAATGGGGCACTTCATATATTACTCACATGCATTCGATGTACTTGTTTATTCTGTTTCTATAGATTTTGCAAAGACGTACAAGTAGATCCGTCAACTTTTATCAAAACTGGAATGAGTGCAAAAACGGTTTTGGAAACCCCACAGGAGATCATTGGATTGGAAACGATAAAATATACAAATTAACAAACCAAAAACCCTACCAACTTCTAATAGAAAAGACAAACAGAGAAGGATTAACATACCACAGCCGTTATTCATCTTTCAGAATCAGTAACGAGGGAGAAAAATACCAACTGTCATTGGGTGGCTACAATGGAAATGCTGGTATGTATTGTGCTAAATGTCAATCATACGCAGAAGTGTAATTATTGCGTTATCTTATTCTAACATAACTACCTGTAGTCGTAATCATACTCTAGTATTTGCACTCGTACATATACGCAGGTCATATTATAAATCTATTGTGGATACTAATGTAGAACTATGTACTAGACATTGTGCTAAGAGTCCCGTACTGATTGCTCATTGAACAATTGCTTAACACTTTGACCCGTGTTGGTATAATTTTAGATTGTAACATAATGATATATCATATCAACCAAGCCTGTATATAGTTCTGGGTATACTTTCTTGCATTTTCACACATGCTTTGTCGATCTTAGGAAGGAATAATAACTAGTTTGGAAATCATAGAACTGCTGCAACATTTCAGTTCACTTTGAGGATGAAAGATATTATTCAAGAGTGAAATAATTACATTTCATGAAAAAACAAAAAGAAATTTAAGTTTCATTTCACAATTCAAAATTAGTTCATTGTATTTATTAAGAAGCCAATGATATTACAATAATAAAAACAAAAGTATACTATAAATTTGAACTTTTTTGACAGAGATCAGTCGAGACGAACTGTATGTTTCAACTTCTCAAAAATCATTACCTGCTTTAGTTCTTATCGTTATAATGTATAATTATATAATAATATTATAACATATAATAATAGGTAAATAATTGTTTTGTCTATATCAAATGGAAGTAAAGTACGTCAGAAAAGATATTTTACTATAGAGACGATGACGAAAAAAAAAGAAGCACATTACAACTTTTCCTCTTATTTGAAAACCTACACCGTTGAAAATTCGGGACCATACTACAATTTGCAAAATATGAGTACTTGAAAGAATGAGCTGATTACATTTCTACTCATCTCACACGTACCTTGATATTGCTTCATTATTTCATATTTCTTCGCAATTGTTGAAAGTATACTATACACTATACTATTGATATAACGAAATCTGTAAACACAATAAACGATGTTATGAACTAAGGTTTCCATACAAATGGTCAGAAATGGAACAAAGTAACAAGAAAATAAATTCCCCAATTATTCGTTACTTCCAGGTAACAACGCTATGGGGGCATATTCAGGAAAACGATTTAGTACGCACGATCAAGACAATGATGGATCGAGTAGCTTCGACTGCGCAGAAAAACACCGAGGTGGCTGGTGGTATCCAGACGATAGCAATACGGGCTCTACCAGCAACTGCTTCTCATTCAGCAACCGCGTAGCTACAGGAGACTACGAGTACACCGACTGTATCTGTCATAGTGATTGTGACAGCAATCTTTATTGCCCTCGTAGTCGTCCACATTGTAAATGCTTTAGGTGTGACGGTTGTGGTTATTATTATTGTTATTTTAATGGTTATCCAAAAAACAGATGCTGCGCAAACCTAGACCCGGTCTACCAAACAACTGTCCATTCCTGCGGCTACTCCAATCTCAACGGTGACTACTTGTTCAACGATAACCGCGGTATCTTCTGGAAGAATCTTCACGGTTCTGATTGCGGTATAACAACAACAACAATGAAAATACAGGCAATCCAAAGATCAAATTAGTAAATTAGAAGTCTTTAAGGTCACAAGGATCGGAGACATTACAACATATGTTAAATATCGTTGTATCGAAATTATAGAAGATTTTTAGAATTAGAAAACCAAAGTGACAGAAAGGCAGCAATGTGTCGATCAGCTTTGTATAGTCATTACATATCATGAACATTATCTTTAACATAGATCAGGTATACCCAAACGTGATCATTGGTCGAATTACAATGATACCATATGTCATGCGGTAAATATTAATGACGGTGCACCATTTTTCAAGGGAATAGTTAGCACTGCATGGAACTCGATGACGCCTAATACTTTGTCATTTATCGATAATGTCATTGATTAAACATTTATTTATTCAAATGTTATCTTAAATCACTGAGAATAATGTAAAATGACGCAAATAAAAACAATTCAAGCTGGCATCATTATTTTGACTAATATTGTTTTCATTATATTAGATAGGAGCTAATTTCAATTTCATGACATCGCCTAGGAACGACTAATCTTATCATTGATGGGTATCTTTGATCTCATTGACGTGTGGGGAAGTTAAATCAGTTGTGCACAAATTTACTTGGAGTTCTAACGTTACTCCTGGCATTCATAGTAGGTTATATTTCTTTCTTCTTTCTAGTGATCTCAAGCATTGTCTAAATAGCATCACCCTTTCTCCCGGTATCTTGTACGACCATTATATGGTTAATCTTAGCCTAACTATTCAAAAAACAGAAGCCCGGCTACTTGAAATTCAATAATAATTTTCTAAATGATCATAATTTGGTTGCCCTAATTAAAAATATATCAGTGAAAACCTGTCCAAAATTGCTTTCCGGATCAATCTGTACGACGGGAGTACTTTTAATACAGTATTAAAAGAAATAGTATGGTTTTCGAGAAAGCCAAAGCCAAAACACGCTGTCGCTCCTTTCAAAGATTCTATTTTAGAACAGCAGCTGTACATTTCCGACACTGCTGTTATCCGTTTACAACCAAAGGAGGCCCACATAAGTTGCTGGATTGTTATAATTGTAAGCTTTAGGCCGAAATCGTTAGTTATAGGGCTAGATTAGTTAACAAGAATTAGAAAATACCAAGCATTTCTTAGGCTTAGAAAAAAAGTAAAACCAATAGTTCAATTCGGAGACTTTAGAATAGTGATGGCTGTGTTTTGACTGATAAACACGGTATATTCAAATAAATATATAAAAAAAAAAATTGTTATTCCTCTAACAGTAGCTTTGCAAAGAACTTCCTTAATAATTATCCAAACAAATGTTGAAGATTCTGAATTATGTGAAGATGCTTTTCCCTATATGGATGTAAACAAGCCATGTTATCGATGGTAAATGCAACGCCCCAGGCTCTGCTTGTCTATGTGTTAACTTTTATAAGAAATTTTGGCCAGTGATCGGTCAAACTTTGTTAGACGCATTTAACCATGGTTACCCTAATGGTACTTTGTCGGAGGAACAGTCAAGAGGTACTGTAATTCTTAATATAAAAGCTGGAAATAATGCTACAAAAATTACCGTCCTATCGCATTACTGAATACCGATTACAAAATAGTTGCTAAGGCCCTTGCGTCACGACTTAACTAGTTATTCCTAAAGTAATCGGTGCTCAGCAACGCGGTGTCATTAAAGGAAAATTCATTGGCGAAAATATTTGATTTGTTTAGATCTGATTAATTATACTTCTAAGCAAAATGTACCAGGCTTCATTTTTATAGTTGACTTTGAGCAAGCTCTTGATATATTGGAGTGGAACTTTATCCACTCGACTCTCCCTTTCTTTAATTTCGGCAATAGCGTTAAAAAGTGGATTCATGTTCTCTTTAACAACAGTAGTTTTTGCATTTATAACAATAGATGTACTGCAGGTTTCTTTTCAATTAATAGAGGCGTTAGGCAAGACTGCTCCTTAAGCCTTAATATTCTTACTCTGTGTGCAGAAATTCCAGCCTTGACAATTAATTGTAATACAATTCTCAGGGGACTTCATTGCACCGGAAATGAAACAATGTTGCTTCAATACGCGGATGAAGCTGTCTTTTTCATTATCATAACAGACATTCTCTTAAAGAGGCCATGAAATGTAAAATCCAACTAATCGAGAGTAACTTTCTCTGAATCTATGAGAACATCTTTGTTCAAAACTATTCTTGTCACCTTCAAAACTTCAAGGACTGATTAGAAATTAAATTTTAATATTTGCATCCGAATAAAGACCTCTGAAAAATGCGACTTTGAAACAAGACAACGATGACGTCATATTAGGAACACAAGTGCAAAGCCCAAGCATGTACCGGATGCGCGACGATCATACCGCTACATACACGAACATTTACACTGAGAGAACAACCACTGTATTACGCTATATTGTTATAAATTTCAAGGTTGTTTTTACATGTTGTAATATATCCGAGAGAAATGCCGGTTCTTTGTGTTTTTGGGGGTTGCAGTAATGTCATAACCCATGTAATTAGCATTCATCGATGGCCGAAGGACGAAAATAACACGGCGATTGTGACCAATTTAGTGGAGAACACCAGCGCCGATTCACTGGGCCTAGCTAGTGTACAGCTCCGTATGTAGCGAACACTTCACGGAAGCAGACTACGATCCGTCCTTTCTTATAAAAAAATAAATGGGCTTTAACGGGTCGACATAACGATTAGTTTTCCTATCAAATAACCGACATTAAAAACCCCGAAGACAAGATCGGGGAAGAGGAATCCTCCAGTGGTACAAGTGGTGAACCTTTGGAGGAAGAACGGCCGAGTACTAGTATCAGTGGTATTGGCGTAACTACACTGAAGTCGTAGTACACAAATAATTTTTGCTGTACCATCTAAATTAACACCCCCTTCATTTCCTTATTTTTGTAGTAACAAGCTACGAGGTTAGCTTCAAAAGGGCTAGGTTACATCTCCTTGTGAAAAAGCTCAGTGCCTCAATGTGTTCCTGGAATATGCTGGGTCAGTTGGTTATGGCAATACTATTTCTCATTTGTATTCCACAAAAACCATTTTTTGTTGGGCAGGGAGTTTGGGTGATAGGGAAGGGTAAAAATAAGTAGTTAAATAGATTATATTCCAAAAGGTGTACAAATCTCACAGCGATTTATTTTAAACAGTCACATAGCCAACAATTCACACAACGTAGTTCAAATCTTAAATCATTGAACAAATTGTATTCATTATCAGTTCTATACAGTCATTCTGTGCAATCTGGACAAGCCTGTGCCAAACCAACATGAATAACAATCATTGGATATATGACATAAAAATAAAACTGTACTTTGCATAGACAATATGATTCTTAAATTACACTAATGTCATTTGTGACATCAAAGGAGGTTTCAGGGAAAACAACTAACATGAAATTGTTGGCTTTAAGCCTACAAAACAGATGCATGTCCTTTGTCGTCAATCGTTGTTGTGACAATTATTTAGAATAAACCAGAAGCAAATAGCATAAAGGGTAATTTAAACCAAGAAACACTGCACGACGCCACTCACATCCAAAAATGTAATCCACACACGCCCACACGTACAACACTCACGCGCAACATGAAACACAGGATCACATGCATTAAAATAATCGGATACCATTTAAAGGTCGTACTGCTTAGCTTCTGAAAAGAGATTGTAAAACAAATCCCTGCTGTTGAAGAAAAAAAGTCTAAACATTTAAGAGTTCTTCCGCCTCCATTGGTCTTTATTATGACTTTCTATCAAATATCATTGGCGATATGGATATTTTGGATTCCAGATTAAAGGTACTCGGCAAACATGTCCGGTAGGTAAATGCTTTTAAAAAGGTCAATCCCTGTTCACTTTTGCACATATTACATGACATCACGGTCACGTCGCTACATGTGTCCATGGAGGTAAAACCTGTTTTACCTCCATGATGTGTCCAAATTCTTCAAAACATGCTTTTTTTCTTCATTGTTGATGTTGGGTCTGGAAAATAACCATTTCATCCTTAATAAAGTCTTAAATTTCAATATATCAACACTGAGGGAAACCTGGCGGATTGATAATCTTACACAATCGTAAAATAGAATAGGTGCTTCTGGAGGGATTTCTCAACCAAGGCTTCCCATACAATTGAGTTTTCTCCTGGCAACATGAATCCAGTGTACTGACCATTGGCCAGAAACTCACTTCTGATCCTTTGGACTGCACATGATGGTGGCACAACCCTGACGTGTCTTGCTAGGAACCCCAACACCATTGAACCTGTTAACGGTAGGCTTTGTATCTGTACTGCCTGCCAAAAAAAAAAAACATAAATGAAAGTTCAAATTTATTAATGTGGGCCCATGATATCAACATTAACAAGCAGTGATGTAATGTACAGTTATGGTTACATTTGTTGTGAATTTACACTTTCATGTTTCATGAAACATTCTTTAGTTTCTTTGATTTGCAAAACTCCAGGCCTAAGTACAAGCCTAATAATGAGTATAAAACGACACATAAGCCTACCTAACATGGCTGCACAATGTAGTTTACATCCACGAGCCAAACTTTCAGTATTCAACCAACCCTGCTAGTAGTAGTACTACGCAGAATACTCTACATGTATGATGTACCCTTATTAGCATAACCGGGGTAGTACAATACATAGCCAACACACTGTACATATTGGTTGTAAGGATTATATGGTTGTAAGTCACCGTAACACAATCGCACAATACGGTTTAGCCAGTTCTGCGAATTCCAACGACACATGTACAGAATGGACCAGATTTAAAAAAAAAACAAATCTACGTTACAAAATTCTTATCATGTTGTATGTTCCTTGCAATATTTCCCAACGGTTTTCTTCTTCAATATGTAGTTCAATTTTGACTCGTTAATTAACAGGCTCGAACTAATACTGTTCCATGCCTAACAGTAACACCTCAGGTCCACCTTCAACGTTCTGTTCAATATGGGCATGATAATTGCCTTCACTCTCTGCTTCGAATAAGATAACCGGCACTGTAACTCTAGCCCAATTTCACTACCTGGTGAAAAGCCACTATCACTTAAAACTTTGTTTGCCGCATTTGGTTCTAAATCTGCCATTCCACGGGAAATTTAGATTTGATTTCGCGCTGACTTGTTATCGATTTTGTTGTGTATTTATGTACACTTGTCGTATGTGTTAGTACGTGTATATATGTTCGGAGGAAACAGCGAGAGCAAATCGTGTTCCTAACATGACTTCACATGACGTCATGAGATTTCGAAAGTTTCGGGCAATCGAACTATTCAAACCCCGAAGAGGGTAAATTAATTATCAATTTTCGACTGAAAAAATCAAATTTTCAACTAACAGAATAGTTGATATATGTTCTAAAGAACATGCTTAGATGATTCCCCAATTTATAGGAAGTTCATATTTGCGTGTCAAGGCCATTTTAAGAAATTCTTCGTGTTCTTAATAAGTTCAAGCTCTCGTCTGTTCTTGCTGTAGAGTTAGACAAGTTTTATCTGTTTCCGTTGGTTCTTTTGTTTGCTGTAGTCTAGTGTTCATTAATGATTTCGGTATTAAACTTACTCAAGGTCCAGTAAATGTCTTATGCATTGTCTTCACTAATAACGGCGACAAAATATTACGTTTGAATTTCATGACTAAACTATCCAGACTTAACAATTATCTACGTATTTGGTCTAGTAGAGTTAACCCCCAGTGAGATGAGTACAATTGTAAGAAGCCTCGATCTTTTTCAGCTGGTGTATTAGTTTCTAATTCTTCCAAATCCGCCGAAAAGTTTCATTAAAGAAGTTGAACACATCATCTAAAATTTGTCTGGCATGACAATCCAGACGAAGTTAAACGTTTATCGGTAATACATTGTATAGGTGAGGGGTTATACATGCTTCACGGTTAGAGTTTTTGTTAAAAGTCTGAAGTGTACCTGATTCGCCGTAATACAAATGATATGGATGGACAGTGTAATATTTTCTACGATCTCTACTTATAAGCTTCGGTAAAACGCTGTTGTTAAATCCAATTCTAAGAAATCTGATGTCAAAAACATTTCTAAAAATATGCGAGGCGTGGTGTGACATCATTTATATGCCACACACGGACTCTTTGGAGATGAATGTTTGTGGAATAACTTTCACTTACACATTAATGGTAATGTAGTTTTAACAATATTTTGTATAAAAAGGGATTTATTTGTGGGCAATCTCTTCGACGAGAACGGAGCTACTTTGTCTTTGTAGGCGTTTGCAAATAAATACCAGCTGCGTGCTTTCACGTTTACATTGGAGCTTAATTAAAGCCAATCCATCTTCTGAATTGTTTGAAAGGTGTTTTCAGTCTAATTCAGCATCTCAATTCTGTTACCAACTATATCTCAAAAGAATCTCTAGGCCACCTACTACCATTCACAAGTGGCATAATACTTTTGTTGACATTACCGAGCACGAATGGCGTCACAGTTTTAGTATTCCTTCTGAAGACAAGCTTCATTTCTTTCATTTCAGATTTCTACACAGGAATTTAGGTACCAATAGCCTTGTATTGATAGGGAAGTCAGAGCCTCTACTGTGTTTCTTTTGAACAATTGACGAGGAGTCAATCGATCACACATTTTTGGGGGACTGCTACGTAACTGCAAATTTATCCTTAATTTCGAAATGCGTTTCTTTAATAATCTATTCTTTCTCTCCAAACAAGATATCTTTTTCGGTTTTTGTCAACGCTTACTGTCACTCCTTGCAACTTTCCAATTATCCACATGAAGTCTAATATTTTCGTATGCAAGACAAGTAACACCGAGCAAAATATTAATTATTTCTTTTATGAATTTAAATTTGCTTTGAGCGTTGAAAAGCAGCCCAGGAAAAAAGGGAATTTTCCTGAGCTTAGAATTGCCTTCTCCTTTTGTTCAAACTTGTTTACGGAAATGTTTCTCATTTAGCTGCGTATTGCAAATGGTTTCTTTTGCTGTCTACTTACCTCAATTGATATTTAACTGTAGATGCTTTAATATGTAACAGACCATGCAATTTTTGTTGTTGCAATTTATAATATTAATGTGTATCATATTGACTGACCGTGAATACACATGGAGGGCAATACAAGTTTGCAACAAGGTACCAATACCCACGTAGTTCACTGACAGTGATCCACCCGCTCTATCCTGAAACTAGACCAGTGAAAATATGGCTAGGATTCTTTTCTAAATTATCATAGCTTTGTGGTCATTTATGGATGGAAATACGACAACGGAAAGAAAATGCAATTAGTAATAACCAAATGGACTTGACATATTGTCCTTCTCAATGCTGTCACATTATTGTTGATTTTTGTTGAACTAATTGCTCTCATTCAAAATGATTTTAGGTAATTCATATACTTGCTTGATGTTTTAATACTATTTATACTTAAAAAGGCTGAGGATTATCTGGCAGATTCACATTGACATTGGTCGTGTATTTCCATATCAATGAATTAGCTGATGAATCTAAATTTCTGGGTATATTTGTAGCACTTTACCAGAGCCATTTTCAATACCCCTTATCCTTCACGCATTAGCGCACGAGAGAAAGTTTATAACAACGTGTCATCGTTGCCGATGTGTGCTAATTGCTTAGCGAGACCAAAGGGAAATTTCCGCTCGGTCGAGGTCGGGCAGAGTTCAATACTGCCCATTTTCTAGTTGCCTTTCGTTTCCACCTCCTCGATTTGCATACTAATGTAATCGATGTACAATTACGTAATCGATGTATACTTGCGTATTTTGTGAGGTGCACATGCTTCATTCCTCTCCTGGCTCAGAGAGGCGTCGCATGTGTTCCTGTAGCACTGTTCCTTAGTATAAAGCCGCCGTTAACCCCAGAAAGCCGCAGTTTACCCCAGAAAGCCGCCGTTAATCCTTGTAAACCCCTGTACACCGCAGTTTGTCGTGCTGTTGGTTTTGCCCGGTAACGATTGTAAGTTAATTATCCAGAATGTAATTGTCGCCAATCTTTCTCTATGCCTTGGTTCATGTTGCCAAATGTTATTTGTCATTTGTTATACTTCTTCCTTTTGTGCGTTGTTTTATAAGGAGAAATACGATGTATTATAATGCTGTTATTATCTTATTATTGATTTGTTCAATCCATGTGTTTATTTCACCAATGTTTGTATATTGATGTTTGGATATCTTTACTTTCTAGTTTTCACCGTGGTCTTGTTGAAAGAACGCGTGTGAATAAATGGGCTAAAAAAATACAACCACCTGTTCAGCTTCATTGAGCGTCGTCTCGGTGACAGTGAAAAAAATCGTTGGGTTTCGACAACCGGAAGTCCTGCATATCCTCCGCCGTCCGGTATCCAGCCGTCGCTTCTTATTCACCTATTCATGTCGTATAAAAGCTCACCATCGTATTCCAGTGACAGAAATAGTGTACTACGTGCCTGATTCCCATATCACCAATGTACTCGTCATCAGCCTGCTGACTCATGGAAGACCTGAAGACTGCCAGGACTTCAGCAAAGAGGGCTGTTACGACGCAGATTAATCGTGTCAGGCAGTATATCGCGGAAGGTAACGTGGACATTTACGATCATGTAATTTTATTGAAAGATCTTTTCAAAGTGTTTACGTTGGCCCACGACAAGTACCATGAGACGCTTACCATAGAGAAGGGGGATGACGAGAGCGACGACTATTTCTGTGATTAGCAGAAAGATTACATTTCCGCTTTAAATTTATTTAAAGATGCATTAAATTCTTCGGTAGTTAAACGTGAGGATCAATCCCTTAAGGATAATCCAAATGCAGATTTATCTCGTAAAGAATTTCTACATTTATTGAATTACCTAAGGTAGAGCTGTAAATATTTCATGGCAACCTATTACATTATCAACAATTCATTAGGGATTTCGAGGCCAATGTTGATAAGGTATGTGACGACAACGATTTAAAGTTGTGTAGGTTATTGCAGTATACATCGGGCTCTGCTAAAGAGGCCATTAGGAGTTGCCAGTTAGTTGGAGGTAGTAGCGGTTATGCTAAAGCTAGGTCCATATTAGAAAACCGGTTTGGAAACTCTCACCTAGTTACAGAGCGGTTAATACGCGAGTAAAGATTTGGTAAACAAGTAAGACTGCCGCAAGACATACAACAGTTAGCTGATGATATGCAAAATGCATTCCTTGTACTTTCAGAGTTCTCAAGCAGTCTTAATCGAGATAGTTGCCAGGTTTCTTAACTACGTACAGTTGAGATGGAAAATATGCATTGAAGGCCAAACGGGTCGATGGTTGTTATCAAGGGTTCAAAGAATTCATTGAATTTGCAGGTGAAATCGCCAGTGAGGTAAATGACCCAGTTTATGGCGACGGGTATCTCAAGCGTTCAGATAAGTGTAAACGTGAACAAAGGAGTACTTCTAGCAGCTATTCTATCTCTTTGTCTAAGTCCAATACGTGTACTGGTGAAGGTGCCCAGGCAGTAAAACCTGGAATGTACGCTAGGGCTGAACCTCCTTGTGTACTTTGTGAACAATCACACCGTCTATGGCATTGTGATAAGTTTAAACAATTGCACTCTAGAGGGAGACTGACTGTTGTAATTAAGCATAAGTTGTGTCATAACTGCCTTCGTGCCTCTCATAGCACTAGTGATTGTGACAAGCGCTCTGTTTGTAGTGTGCGAGGTTGTGGTAGGAAACATACCATGTACATTCATTGTGATGATAATAATGTAAATTCTTCACCCGATATTGAGGTTTCTAATGCTAGCTTCTCTCGTAGCAAAAGTACACATATGCCTTTAGTTCAGGCCAACGTGAACAGTTTGTGTGACGCATTTGTATTGTTAGATAGTACATCCAGTAATTCCTTTTGTTCCCGTGCATTGGTCAACCATTAGGAATCACTGGTAACTCTTATCAATTTGAGCTTAGAACATTGAACTCGTCAGGTATTCAGCAATCCGAGATGGTAGACCTGTCCTTGTCTTCTAAATTGGGTGAAATCTTGAAATTATCTGCCGTTTACGTAGTTGACGAAATACCAGCTAAGAATTCTATAGTCGATCTGGAATGTTATTCCCATCTTAATGGTATCGGTCCCCTACCTGCTTATCAAAGTACTGATATCACAGTAGACATTCTGATAGGTCAAGATAATTCTGAAGCACTTGTGCCGTTGGAAGTTAGTCGGGGTGCTCCATGGGAGCTCTTTGCCGTGCGTTACATGTTTGGTTGGAGTCTTAATGGACAATTTCCCATTAACCTCCCGAGTCGTAAGATAATTTCAAATTTTATATCTACTTCGACTATTCAGACTGATGTTTCTCGTTTGTGGGAAATAGAGAATGCGGGGTTGGATCTCCCGTCTTGGTCATACGAGGATAAGTTGGTGATATCTTTGTGGGAAAAGGAACACATGAAAGTGGATGGTCACCATGAACTTCCCATTCCTTGGAGGGACAGGTCGGAGACCCTCCCAAATAATTTGGTTGTTGCCAAAACTAGGTTAGACTCGTTGTGCAAGAAACTTTTTAGGAACGGCTCTTATGATAGGTATAACACTGAGATTGTGAAACTTGTAGATAACTGTTATGCAGAGAAGTACCAGATTCAGAGTTGCTCATGGTAGACAGGATATGGTATATACCCCATCATGCTGAAGTGTCAGAGAAGAAACCAGGCAAACTTAGGGTAGTTTTAGATTGCGCTAGTAACTTCAAAGGCAAGTCTTTGAATGATCGTTGTATACATGGCCCCGACATGATTAATAAGCTTCTGCCAGTCTTGTTGAGATTTCGGCAACATAGTATGGCAGTTCAAACAGACATTGAAGCAATGTATAATCAAGTTAGGATCCCAGCTAGGGATAGAGATGCCCTAAGATTCCTATGGTACATTAATGGTAAATTAAGATACCTTCGTATGACGTCACATTTGTTTGGAGGGGTGTGGTGTGCGGCTAGCTCCACTTATGCTCCCAGGCGTACAATTACTGATCTGCCGAGTGTGATTCCGCTTGCTAAGTATGCTGTTGAGGGATCGTTTTATGTAGATGATTGTCTTAGTTCAGTTTCAAGTAAATCAGATGCTGAGATCATTATAAGGGAAACCCCCAAGGCCCTGAAAAGTGGAGGGTGTAAGTTAACTAAGTTT